>NC_084626.1:15965029-16025029 GCF_033978795.1 Nerophis ophidion
CAATACTTATTTTCTGTTCAGACGTTATGTAGCGATTTCCAAACATCACTATCTTAGTTTTATTTATATTCAAAGATAATTTATTTGTGTCCATTCATTACTATAGTAAACTAGGCCTTCATGGTGGCAGAGGGGTTAGTGCTCGGGATCTTTCTGTGTGGAGTTTGCATGTTGTCCCTGTGAATTTGTGGGTTCCCTCCGGGTACTCCGGCTTCCTCCCACCTCCAAAGACATGCACCTGGGGATAGGTTGATTGGCAACACTAAATTGGCCCTAGTGTGTGAATGTGAGTGTGAATGTTGTCTGTCTATCTGTGTTGGCGCTGTGATGAGGTGGCGACTTGTCGAGGGTGTACCCCGCCTTCCGCCCAACAGTAGCTGAGATAGGCACCAGCGCCCCCCGTGACCCCAAAAGGGAATAAGCGGTAGAAAAAAAATGGAATTGATAATAAACTATCATGGAAACCTCATGTCAGACACATTCAACAAAAATCACCAAAAACCTCACAATTATAAACAAAGCAAAACTATACCTCAATGAAAATGCACTCCGTACTGTATATACTGCACCTTGGTACTGCCATACCTAACATACTGTGTTGAAGTATGGAAGGAATACGTACCACAACACAATTCATCCTCTGATCATATTACAGAAAAAAGCAGTGCAGCTCATTCACAACGTTGGTTATTTAGAACAGTGGTTCTCAACCTTTTTTCAGTGATGTACAACCTGTGAACATTTTTTTAATTCAAGTACCCCCTAATCAGAGCAAAGCATTTTTGGTTGAAAAAAAGAGAAAAAGAAGTAAAATAAAGCACTATGTAATCAGTTTCTGATTTATTAAATTGTATAACAGCGCAAAATATTGTTAATTTTTAGTGGTCTTTCTTGAATTATTTGGAAAAAAAGATATACAAATAACTAAAAATTGTTGAAAAATAAACAAGTGATTCAATTATAAATAAAGATTTCTACACATAGAAGTAATCATCAACTTAAAGTGCCCTCTTTGGAGAATGTAATAGAGATCCATCCGGATTGATGAACTTAATTCTAAACATTTCTTCACTAAAAAATACATTTTTAACATCAATATTTATGAAACATGTCCACAAAAAATCTAGCTGTCAACACTGAATATTGTATTGTTGCATTTCTTTTCACAGTTTATGAACTTACATTCATATTTTGTTGAAATATTCCATCCATCCATCCATCCATCTTCTTCCGCTTATCCGAGGTCGGGTCGCGGGGGCAGCAACCTAAGCAGGGAAGCCCAGACTTCCCTCTCCCCAGCCACTTCTTCTAGCTCTTCCCGGGGGATCCCGAGGCGTTCCCAGGCCAGCCGGGAGACATAGTCTTCCCAACGTGTCCTGGGTCTTCCCCGTGGCCTCCTACCGGTTGAACGTGCCCTAAACACCTCCCTCGGGAGGCGTTCGGGTGGCATCCTGACCAGATGCCCGAACCACCTCATCTGGCTCCTCTCGATGTGAAGGAGCAGCGGCTTTACTTTGAGTTCCTCCCGGATGACAGAGCTTCTCACCCTATCTCTAAGGGAGAGCCCCGCCACACGGCGGAGGAAACTCATTTCGGCCGCTTGTACCCGTGATCTTATCCTTTCGGTCATGACCTAAAGCTCATGACCATAGGTGAGGATGGGAACGTAGATCGACCGGTAAATTGAGAGCTTTGCCTTCCGGCTCAGCTCCTTCTTCACCACAACAGATCGGTACAACGTCCGCATTACTGAAGACGCCGCACCGATCCGCCTGTCGATCTCACGATCCACTCTTCCCCCACTCGTGAACAAGACTCCTAGGTACTTGAACTCCTCCACTTGGGGCAGGGTCTCCTCCCCAACCCGGAGATGGCACTCCACCCTTTTCCAGGAGAGAACCATGGCCTCGGATTTGGAGGTGCTGATTCTCATTCCGGCCGCTTCACACTCGGCTGCGAACCGATCCAGTGAGAGCTGAAGATCCCGGCCAGATGAAGCCAACAGGACCACATCGTCTGCAAAAAGCAGAGACCTAATCCCGCAGCCACCAAACCGGAACCCCTCAATGCCTTGACTGCGCCTAGAAATTCTGTCCATAAAAGTTATGAACAGAATCGGTGACAAAGGGCAACCTTGGCGGAGTCCAACCCTCACTGGAAACGTGTCCGACTTACTGCCAGCAATGCGGACCAAGCTCTGACACTGATCGTACAGGGATCGGACTGCCATAATAAGACAGTCCGATACCCCATACTCTCTGAGCACTCCCCACAGGACTTCCCGAGGGACACGGTCGAATGCCTTCTCCAAGTCCACAAAGCACATGTAGACTGGTTGGGCAAACTCCCATGCACCCTCAAGAACCCTGCCGAGAGTATGGAGCTGGTCCACAGTTCCACGACCAGGACGAAAACCACACTGTTCCTCCTGAATCCGAGGTTCAACTATCCGGCGTAGCCTCCTCTCCAGTACACCTGAATAAACCTTACCGGGAAGGCTGAGGAGTGTGATCCCACGATAGTTGGAACACACCCTCCGGTCCCCCTTCTTAAAGAGAGGGACCACCACCCCGGTCTGCCAATCCAGAGGTACCGCCCCCGATATCCACGCGATGCTGCAGAGTCTTGTCAACCAAGACAGCCCTACAGCATCCAGAGTCTTAAGGAACTCCGGGCGGATCTCATCCACCCCTGGGGCCTTGCCACCGAGGAGCTTTTTAACTACCTCAGCAACCTCAGCCCCAGAAATAGGAGAGTCCACCACAGATTCCCCAGGCACTGCTTCCTCATAGGAAGACGTGTTGGTGGGATTGAGGAGGTCTTCAAAGTATTCCTTCCACCTATCCACAACATCCGCAGTTGAGGTCAGCAGAACACCATCCGCACCATACACGGTGTTGACAGTGCACTGCTTCCCCTTCCTGAGGCGGCGGATGGTGGTCCAGAATCGCTTTGAAGCCATCCGGAAGTCATTTTCCATGGCTTCCCCAAACTCTTCCCATGTCCGAGTTTTTGCCTCTGTGACCGCCGAAGCTGCACACTGCTTGGCCTGTCGGTACCTGTCCACTGCCTCTGGAGTCCTATGAGCCAAAAGAACCTGGTAGGACTCCTTCTTCAGCTTGACGGCATCCCTCACCGCTGGTGTCCACCAGCGGGTTCTAGGATTACCGCCATGACAAGCACCAACTACCTTGCGGCCACAGCTTCGATCAGCCGCCTCGACAATAGAGGTGCGGAACATGGTCCACTCGGACTCAATGTCCAGCACCTCCCTCGTGACATGTTCAAAGTTCCTCCGGAGGTGGGAATTGAAACTTTCTCTGACAGGAGACTCTGCCAGACGTTCCCAGCAAACCCTCACAATGCGTTTGGGCCTGCCAGGCCTGTCCGGCATCCTCCCCCACCATCGCAGCCAACTCACCACCAGGTGGTGATCGGTAGAAAGCTCCGCCCCTCTCTTTACCCGAGTGTCCAAAACATGAGGCCATAAATCCGATGACACAACAACAAAGTCGATCATGGAACTGCGGCCTAGGGTGTCCTGGTGCCAAGTGCACATATGGACACCCTTATGTTTGAACATGGTGTTTGTTATGGACAAACTGTGACGAGCACAGAAGTCCAATAACAAAACACCACCCGGGTTCAGATCCGGGCGGCCATCCTTCCCAATTACGCCTCTCCAGGTTTCACTGTCGTTACCAACATGAGCGTTGAAGTCCCCCAGTAGGACAAGGGAATCACCCGGGGGAGCACTCTCCAGTAGTCCCTCGAGTGTACCCAAAAAGGGTGGGTACTCTGAACTGTTGTTTGGTGCGTAAGCACAAACAACAGTCAGGACCCGTCCCCCCACCCGAAGGCGGAGGGAGGCTACCCTTTCGTCCACTGGGTTGAACTCCAACGTGCAGGCTTTAAGCCGGGGGGCAACCAGAATTGCCACCCCAGCCCGTCGCCTCTCACTGCCGGCCACGCCAGAGTGAAAGAGAGTCCAGCCCCTTTCAAGAGAAGTGGTTCCAGAGCCCTTGCTGTGCGTCGAAGTGAGTCCGACTACATCCAGCCGGAATTTCTCTACTTCGCGCACTAGCTCAGGCTCCTTTCCCCCCAGTGAGGTGACGTTCCACGTCCCAAGAGCGAGCTTATGTAGCCGAGGATCGGACCGCCAAGTGCCCTGCCTTCGGCCGCCGCCCAGCTCACATTGCACCCGACCTCTATGCCCCCTGCTATGGGTGGTGAGCCCATTGGAGGGGGGACCCACGTTGCCTCTTCGGGCTGTGCCCGGCCGGGCCCCATGGGTACAGGCTCGGCCACCAGGCGCTCGCCATCGTGCCCCACCTCCGGGCCTGGCTCCAGAGGGGGGCCCCGGTGACCCGCGTCCGGGCGAGGGAAATCTGGGTCCTTTGTTTTTACTTTTTTGTTGAAATATTATTCAATAAATATATTTATGAAGCATTTTTGAATTGTTGCTATTTTTAGCATATTTAAAAAAAAATCTCACGTACCCCTTGGCATACCTTCAAGTACCCCCAGGGGTATGCGTACCCCCATTTGAGAACCATTGATTTAGAAAATACTCATAATCTGTTTATGCAATCATATTTGCTCACATTTGCTCAAATTTGATGACCTTGTTAAATACAATACATTAATAATATTTTTGGAGAGGCGGAGCCGCCGAACGAGCAGCGGGGAAGGGCACGCTGGAGCCCGGCCCGAGATGGCGGCGAGGAGGCGGAGAATGCGGCCGAGCGGAGAGACGGGGCGTGCCGGGAGCGACGCCACAATCGAATTCAGGTGCGTGGATCGCGCACCGGCACACAATTAACTTATCTCCTCACGATGTATAAAAGGGGAGAAGGAGGAGAGATCAGGGCAGAAGGAGGAGGAGAGCCCGCGGCAGAACCTTAGTAGCGAAAGCAACATATAGCAAGACGACGAAGACGCGGCCGACTCAGCAACCGAGGAGCGAGCAGCAGAGAAGGAGCTGAAAAGCGACCAGACCTGAAGACAAGCTGTATTGAAAAATAAAGCGAGTCAAACCTGCTTGATCATGTCCTTCCTTGATGGTCCTGGGAACCCGCACGGCATGAGACCGTCACAATCTCATATAAAGCATCTAACAAATTATTGCCGCCTAATTTACAACTTATTTTTATAAGACGAGTACAGGCTCATAACTTAAGAGGCTTTGGATATTTCTCATTGCCGAGAGCTCAAACCACTCGTAAACATTTTTGTGTGTCTGTATGCAGAGTAAAACAATGGAACAAACTGAACTTACAACACAAGCAATGCCAAACTATTAATCGATTCAAACTATTATACAAACATTGGATCTGGTTCAAAAATAGAGATGAGGGTATTTAATTTAATTTGACTAGTTGTTGTACTCTGTCCCAAAGTGTTATCATGTGCCAAGTTGTCTATTACCATTATTGCTATGTTCTCTATTACCATTGTTGGTATTTTGTCTATTACTATTGCCCCCCTGTCCTTAAAACCAGGTGACGCCCCTGCATCACAACATCTTCTTTCATTTTAAAAAAAATCTGAATTATGTTTTTAAACTCAGGAAATATGTCCCTGGACACATGAAGACTTTGAATATGATCATTGTATGATCCTGTAACTACTTGGTATCGGATCGATACCTGAATTTGTGGTATCATCCAAAACTAATGTAATGTATCAAACAGAAGAATAAGTGATTATTACATTTTAACAGAAGTGTAGACAGAACATGTTAAAAGAGAAAGTAAGCAGATATTAACAGTAAATGAAAAAGTATATTAATAATTCATTTTCTACCACTTGTGCTTAATAATTTTGACAAAATAATAAAATGTAAAATGACACAATATGTTACTGCATATGTCAGCAGACTAATTAGGAGCCTTTCTTTGCTTACTTACTACTAAAAGACAAGTTGTCTTGTATGATCACTATTTTATTTAAGGACAAACTTACAATAAGAAACATATGTTTAATGCACCTTAAGATTTTTTGTTAAAATAAAGCCAATAATGAAATTTTTTGTGGTCCCCCTTATTTATAAAAGTACTGAAAAGTATCAAAATAATTTTGGTACTGGTACCAAAATATTGGTATCGGGACAACACTATAACAGCACAATTAACATATCAGATCATTTTAAAATGTTACATTTTTAAAAAAGTCTGGAGCCTATCCCAGCTGCACTCAGGTGGAAGGCGGGTTTTACCCTGGACAAGTCGCCACCTCATAAGAGGGCCAACACAGACAGACAGACAACATTCACACATAATTGGAGGGGCCGGAAACCTTTTCGGCTGAAAGTTTCATGAAAGCCAAATATTTTAAAATGTATTTCCATGAGAGCCATTTAATATTTTTTAACACTGAATACAACTAAATGTGTGCATTTTAAAGTAAGACCAACATTTTTTAGAGTAAGTCTCTAATTCTTTTTAGAAACATTGTTATTCTGAAGCTAACCAATAATAAATAAAATACTTGTTTTATATTTTGAATGTTATTTTTAACACTGATTACGAGCGGAATTATTCATTATCGTGTAAAGCAATGCCATCTAAGATGTATCAGAGAGCCAGATGCAGTCATCAAAAGAGCCACATCTGGCTCGAGAGCCAGAGGTTCCCTTCCCCTGCACTATAGGGTCAATTTAGTGTTGCCAGTTAGCATATCCAAGCAATTAACTTTTATTAATACATGATGATTGGGCGGTATAGCTCGGTTGGTAGAGTGGCAGCAACTTGAGGGTTCCAAGTTTGATTCCCAATTCATTGCTGCTGGGTCCTTGGGCAAGACACTGCTTCCAGTACCACCCACACTGGTTTAAATGTAACTCAGATATTGGGTTTCACCACGTAAAGCACTTTGAGTCTCTAGAGAAAAAGTAATTCCCTTCACATGAAAGTCAGTACTGTTGAGTACCGGTATGGACTCCCAGGTACGGGGTTCAAATGTGAAAGGTGAATTGTAATCCCCAGCTCAAATACTTTGCATTGAGACCATGTTGTGCTTACTTCCGAGAAGAATCTGGTTCACATAGCTCTGCTCCAGCTAGAGAGGAATAATTCAGCTGAAAGCAATAATGCAAGTGTTGGTGCCATAAAACTCTTGCCATGCGGCAAAAGTTGCGATATCACATCTATTGTGAGGAGAGTAATGCCTGAATGAGGTCGAGTTCCCGCACTGCAAAGATGCTTGGGCGAGCACATTAGAAGCTCCTCGCCTCGCAAACAACAGCTAAAAGCGTCCACGCAGACAAATTGGATCGTTTGAAGTTTTCCGAGTGGCGACACGGCCTCCACGATCCTCGGCTGCTGCTGACACAAAAGACGACGACGGCGCCGGCTTTCGCCGCATCATGTGACCCCGTAATACATCATGCATGTTTTAAAAGGAGTCTCAGTGTTGATGACTCAAAGCTGCGGCTCTGTAATTGCTGAATTAGCATAATTTTTCCGGAGCAGCCACTTTCATTGTAGACTTGTTGGATTATTTCTGAACTGGACATTCAAGTTTTGCACCTCATCTCCTCATCCGTCGTCTTAAACCTCACTTGTTTGTTGTTTTTTGTAATAATTCATTAGGGAGTTGGTTCGTCTGTCTCGCTCCTCATCCATCGCTCACCTTGCTCCCCGAACGAGCAACATATCAGTCGCCTGCGCTCCAAATGTGTCAGAAATCTCATTGACGTGATCAAACATTCATCGCGTGTACACACACACACACACACACGCACACACACACACCAGTCTAATTGACTGTTTGATCATGTGAATAAAAAAAAACATGTTTAAAGCATCCTGTCTGCATACTGCAGGCAAAAGGTGTCCGAAAAGCAAGTTTTTTTATTAGACACCTAATATTCCAGCATTAAAATCAATTAAATATTAAAGAGATACAAACCCCATTTCCTTATGAGTTGGGAAATTGTGTTGGATGTAAATATAAACGGAATACAATGATTTGCAAATCCTTTTCAACCCATATTCGATTGAATGCACTACAAAGACAAGATATTTGATTTTCAAACTCATAAACTTTATTTTTTTTTTTGCAAATAATAACTAACATAGATTTTCATGGCTGCAACACGTGCCAAAGTAGTTGGGAAAGGGCATGTTCACCACTGTGTGGGACGGCGTGGCGCAGTGGGAGAGTGGCCGTGCGCAAACCGAGGGTCACTGGTTCAAATCCCACCTAGAACCAACCTCGTCACGTCCGTTGTGTCCTGAGCAAGACACTTCACCCTTGCTCCTGATGGGTGCTGGTTGGCGCCTTGCATGGCAGCTCCCTCCATCAGTGTGTGAATGTGTGTGTGAATGGGTAAATGTGGAAGTAGTGTCAAAGCGCTTTGAGTACCTTAAAGGTAGAAAAGCGCTAAACAAGTACAACCCATTTATTTATTTATTTACAGGTGTTAACAAATCATGGAGCTAGGTTTTACATACAGCCGACACATAAATTAATGAAGAGTTTCACATGCATGCCAGGCGATATCATTTACATCTAACACAATTTCCCAACTCATATGGAAACGGGGTTTGTATGTGCTAATTGGACTGTGTACTGTCATCTACCGTAGGATTGGCTTTATGCCTGCTGTAAAGCATGTATAAAAAATACAATAAATAGCAATTATAATAAATCACAAAGACGTGCCTGTAGGCCATATTTATTGATTAAAATAAAACAAAGGAGTAGCTAAAGGCCTTTTGGGTAAGAAATAAATAAGAATACAATAAAAAATAGCAATGTATTGTGCCGAGGAATAAACCACAAAAGTAGATTTAAATGTGTAATGTGGTTTTCAAAGACCGTTTCACCATGTCATGCAATAAGCACCAAGAGAGAACAGTGGCATTTAGTAACTGTTCAATCACATGTGGTCTCAATGAATGTCCTTATCTTGTGGTTTGTATTTTTTGTGTCTTATTTGTGCTTAGTAGAGATGCGCAGTTTGCGGTCTCATCCGCGGAGTCCGCGGATAAACCGCGGGTCGGGCGGTTGACATGACGAAAAAATAGATTTTAATTCAATTCAGGCGGGTGGCGGTTGATCCATCCGGAAATATTAGATATACATGGTTCTGAGATCGGTATCCTTTGCCATTTAAAGAGCCATTTAGGACCCGTGTCATTAAGCGAAGAAGACAATAGGAGACGCCAGCAGTCACCCAGATAATAAGTATTAGAGCGTGCTATGAAGCCATTGGCTTTGTCGTCTTCTACAACATGTACGATCTGCTTGTCAGTCCAGCAACATGTTGTGTGTGGCTTCCGCAGCAACACGCAGCAACACGACTGCAAGGCATACTGATTGACACAGAGTACACTAATGGTTGTGATATAAACACTTTTAACACTCTTAGTAATATGCGCCACGCTGTGAAGCCACACCAATTAAGAACGACAAACACATTTCGGGAGAATATCCTCACAGTAACACAACATAAACGCAACACAACAAATACCCAGAATCCTTTGTATTCATGACACTTCCTGAATATTTTATACACCCTGGTAGCAGCAACCCCCTCCCCCCCCCGATAAAATATTGGTTCGGGTGAACGGCGGGTGGATGACGACTTTGGTGATGCGGTTGCGGATTATATAATTGCCTATCCGGGCCTCCCACAAAAGTAGGAGGCCCAAAGTAAACCCTAAGGGTCATTTGTAGTACACACCTCAACATTTTGGCCTGTGACATATTGATATTTGTATTAATTATTATTGAATAGTTGACGTTTGATCACCACTGGATATAAATATGAATACAATCCTCCACATGCAAACATGCATTTTCATCAACACATTCAAATCGTTGGAAGAGGGGTTAGTGCATGTGCCTCACAATACGAAAGTCCTGAGTAGTCCTGAGTGCAATCCCGGGCTCGGGAGCTTTTTGTGTGGAGTTTGCATGTTCTCCCCGTGACTGCGTGGGTTCCCTCCGGGTACTCCGGCTTCCTCCCATTTCCAAAGACATGAACCTGGGGATAGGTTGATTGGCAACACTAAAATGGCCCTAGTGTGTGAATGTGAGTGTGAATGTTGTCTGTATATCTGTGTTGGCCCTGCGATGAGGTGGGGACTTGTCCAGGGTGTACTCCACCTACCGCCCGAATGCAGCTGAGATAGGCTCCAGCACCCCTGCGACCCCAAAAGGGAAAAGCGGCAGAAAATGGATGGATGGATTCAAATCTTTTTAACTGTTTGCTTAAGCTCTTGTTGATAATTAGATTATCTTTCTTTTAGTTATGTCATTATGTACCATTAATTGATTAACGTGGACCCCAATTTAAACAAGTTGAAAAACTTATTCGGGATTTACCATTTAGTGGTCAATTGTACGGAATATGTACTGAACTGTGCATTCTACTAATAAAAGTATCAATCAATTAATGTAACACTTTCCTTTTAAAAGACAATAAAGTAAGACTGAGTGTAACACATTTTATGCAATCTGTTTTACGTTACACATCACACATTAGTATGTATTCAGGAAACATTTAAAGATTCAGTCTATTAATAGTTGTCTCACATATATTTTTGGCTGGGTCATAGGAAGGTCAATCTGGGACACTTCACCCTTGCTCCTGATGGGTGCTGGTTGGCGCCTTGCATGGCAGCTCCCTCCATCAGTGTGTGAATGTGTGTGTGAATGGGTAAATGTGGAAGTAGTGTCAAAGCACTTTGAGTACCTTGAAGGTAGAAAAGCGCTATACAAGTACAACCCATTTACCATTTACCATTTTAACAAAACTCAATAAACATTTGGGAACTGAGGAAACTAATTGTTGAAGCTTTGAAAGTGGAATTCTTTCCCATTCTTGTTTTATGTAGAGCTTCAGTCGTTCAACAGTTCGGGGTCTCCGCTGTCGTATTTTACGCTTCATAATGCGCCACACATTTTCCATGGGAGACAGGCCTGGACTGCAGGGGGGCCAGGAAACTACCCGCACTCTTTTTTTACAAAGCCACACTGTTGTAACACGTGGCTTGGCATTGTCTTGCTGAAATAAGCAGGGGTGTCCATGAAAAAAACGGCGCTTATATGCAGCATACAGTATGTTGTTCCAAAACCTGTATGTACAAACTCTGTTTCCATATGAGTTGAGGAAACTGTGTTAGATGTAAATATAAACGGAATACATATTTGCAAATACTTTTTAACCCATATTTAATTGAATGCATTACAAAGACAAGATATTTGATGTTCAAACTCATGAACCTTTTTTTTTTTCTGCAAATAATAGATAACTTAGAATTTCATGGCTGCAACACGTGCCAAAGTAGTTGGGAAAGGGCATGTTCACCACTGTGTTACATCACCGTTTCTTTTAACAACACTCAATAAACGTTTGAGAACTGAGGAAACTAATTGTTGAAGCTTTGAAAGTGGAATTCTTTCTCATTCTTGTTTTATGTAGAGCTTCAGTCGTTCAACAGTCCGGGGTCTCAACTGTCGTATTTTATAATGCGCCACACATTTTTGATGGGAGACAGGTCTGGACTGCAGGTGGGCCAGTAAAGAACCCGCACTCTTTTTTCACGAAGCCACGCTGTTGTAACACATGCTGAATGTGGCTTGGCATTGTCTTGCTGAAATAAGCAGGGGCGTCTATGAAAAACACTGTGCTTAGATGGCAGCATATGTTGTTCCAAAACCTGTATATACCTTTCAGCATTAATGTTGCCTTCACAGATGTGTACGTTACCCACGCCTTGGGCACTAATGCACGCCCACACCATCACAGATGCTGGCTTTTGAACTTTGCGTCGATAACAGTCTGGATGGTTCGATTCCCCTTTGGTCCGGATGACACAATGTTGAATATTTCCAAAAGTAATTTGAAATGTAGACTCATTAGACCACAGAACACTTTTCCACTTTGCATCAGTCCATTTTAGAAGATCTCGGGCCAAGAGAAGCCGGCGGCGTTTCTGGATGTTTTTGATAAATGGTTTTCTCTTTGCATAGTCTGGCTTTAACTTGCACTTACAGATGTAGCGACGAACTGTATTTAGTGACAGTGTTTTTTTTTTAAGTGTTTCTGAGCCCATATGGTGATATCCTTTCGAGATTGATGTTGGTTTTTGATACAGTGCCGTCTGAGGGATCGGAGGTCACGGTCATTCAATGTTGGTTTCCGGCCAGGCCGCTTACTTGGAGTGATTTCTCCAGATTCTCCGAACCTTTTGATGATATTATGGACCGTAGATGTTGAAATCCCTAAATTTCTTGCAATTGCAATTTGAGAAACGTTGTTCTTAAACTGTTTGACTAATTGCTCACGCAGTTGTGGACAAAGGGGTGTACCCCGCCCCATCTTTCTTATGAATGACTGAGCATTTTTTGGGAAGCTGTTTTTAGACCCAATCATGGCACCCACCTGTTCCCAATTAGCCTGCATACCAGTGGGATGTTCCAAATAAGTGTTTGATGAGCATTCCTCAACTTTGTCAGTATTTATAGCCACCTTTCCCAACTTCTTTTTCATGTGTTGCTGGCATCAAATTCTAAAGTTAATGATTGTTTGCAAAAAAAAAAAATATCAATTTGAACATCAAATATGTTGTCTTTGTAGCATATTCAACTGAATATGGATGAAAACGATTTGCAAATCATTCAATTCCGTTGATATTCACATCTAACACAATTTTCCAACTAATATGAAAACGGGGTTTGTATTTGCTCTACTTGGCCGAATTATTGCATCTTTTTTTTTAATGTTCTAGTCAGTCTGTTTCATTTAGCGGTAAACTCTGTGCTTTTTTTAATTGGGTAGGCCTGCAAATTATTCAACCATGTGGTCAAGAAAAGCTGCCAGCACTTTAATAAAGAAGGTGGGAAACCTCCTTGCTGATCGCCATCTCGAATAGTATTATCGATACCGCTGATAAATGATTACAGTACTTATTGTGATTAATTATTATTAAAGGTAGATAAAAGTATAGATTCTGACAGTCCATGGTATACACAAGCTATGGAAATTATATCCGGAGAAAAAACGGCATTTAGTTTAGACAATAATAAGTCATATATTGAAATATGGGATGCATTATTTAAATTTGTTTAAACTGTTAAATGAACCTAAAATAAGATTTAATTTATCTCTGTGGAAAATATTAGACACGCTGTGTTGTCGAGTTTATGAGATGTGATTCAAGTGTAAGCCACTAGTGTTCTTTTTTTTAAAAAATGTTTTTATTTTTTAGAAATGACTGTGATGATAATGTCAATGAGGGATTTCTAATCACTGCTATGTTGGAATTCCTATTAATAAAGGGACACGAGGTAAAAAATGGATGGATTGGTAAAATTAAGATTAAGATTAAGATTAAGATTATTTTATTGGAGGCTGGCCAGCTGCTATAAAGCGCTGTTCAGCCATCCATCAGCCCGAAGGGGAATTAAGCGGTGGTGAAGGCGTTGGGTGGGGGTGGGTAGTGTGTTTGTATATATGCCCATAGTCTCTGGGTGAAGTGAAGTAGTGTTCATGAGCCCAGGGTCGTTCTGCATGCAATGCAAGCAAAGTTATACTTCCGGGTGTTGTTAAGGAAGGAGAGAGGTCAAAATCGTCCATCTTTGAGAGTCCTCAGGTGATGATTACAGAACAGCCTGTTTTGGTACTGTTGTTGATATTACTCATTTTTGTTTGACTACTTTTGGATTATTTTGTGTCATGTTTGTGTGTCTGCTCAATTGCTCTGTTAATTGCTATTCTGAATGTTGATATGCCGGGTTTGGTCTTGGAATTGGAATCGTATCATTATGATATTGTTGTGTATTGTTTTTTTTGGATTGATGAATAAAACAATTTAAAAAAGAGAAACCCAAAAAATTGTAAAAAATAAGCCGGTGTACCCGGACAGAACCCACGCAGTCACGGGGAGAACATGCAAACTCCACACAGACTTCCTTCCTTCATTTATTGTCATTCAAATTTAAACTTTACAGTAGAAGGTAAGAATGAAATGTTGTTGCATTAGCTCATTGTAGTGTAGGATAAAAGAGGTGCAGATTGTTTGCGTTTACAAAAGAAGGCGCAGATATAAATATATTTTCTGTATATTTAAATATATTGCACTTTTGCATTTGCATCCACATTTAGGGATGTACAGTACAGGCCAAAAGTTTAGACACAACTTCTCATTTCAATGCGTTTTCTTTATTTTCATGACTATTTACCTTATAGATAGTCACTGAAGGCATCAAAAATGTGAGACCTGTCAAGTGACAACCCTGTCAGGTGACTACCTCTTGAAGCTCATCGAGAGAATGCCAAGAGTGTGCGAAACAGTAATCAGAGCAAAGGGTGGCTAATTTGAAGAAACAATAATATAAAATATGTTTCCAGTTATTTTTTGTTAAGTACATAACTCTACATGTGTTCATTCATAGTTTTGATGCCTTCAGTGACAATCTACAATGTAAATAGTCATGAAAATAAAGAAAATGCATTAAATGAGAAGGTGTGTCCCAACTTTTGCCCTGCACTGTATGTTTTTAGTTAAAGTTGAAGTACCAATGATTGTCACACACACTAGGTGTGGTGAAATTTGACATCTGCATTCGACCCATCCCCTTGTTCACCCCCGAGGAGGTGAGGGGAGCAGTGAGCAGCAGCGGTGGCTGCGCCCGGGAATCATTTTTGGTGATTTAACCCCCAATTCCAACCCTTGATACTGAGTACCAAGCAGGGTGGTAATGGGTACCATTTTTATAGTCTTTGGTATGACTCGGCCGGGGTTTGAACTCACAACCTACCGATCTCAGGGCGGACACTCCAACCACCAGGTTTTATAGTCTTTATAGTCCAGCGAGTTAATCCTTTTTTTTTTCGGCCTGAGGGAAGAAGCTGTTACAGAACCTGGAGGCTCTACTATGGAGGCTGCGGAACCTCTTTCCAGAGTCCAGCAGTGAAAACAGTCGTTGGTTCGGCTGTGAGGCACAAGTGCTAACTAATGTGACATCGTACTGCGCACAAAAAGTTGATTTAAAAAAAGAAAAAAAAGGCCTCAAACACTCAAGGATACCCGCTCAGATTTCTCGCTATAGATGGCCCTCTGAGCGCAGTGAGGCTGCAGAGCATCAACGGGAGGAGAGGAAGTGAACACCACCTTGTTGGTTTATCTCACACCTGCAGTAACTATGAATTAGACCAGCCAAGTGTCTCCTCGCTGCAGCACATTTAATCAGTTTGAGGAAAAGATGACACTTTTACACTCCACTGAGCTAAAATATAAAAAGAGTGAAGGATTTGTGTAGCGTGTGCGTGTGTGTGTGTGTGTGTGTGTGTGTGTGTGTGCGTGCGTGTGTGCGTGCATGCGTGCATGCGTGTGTGCGTGCGTGTGTGTGTGTAAGGGTTTTTTAACCTGAAACACTGACACAAGCATGGGAGTAAAGTACGATGCATTTGTTATTCGGAGCTGTGCCTTCTTCCGTCCGAGATCCTCAAATTCTCAAGAAAAGAAGAGAATTAGAAGCTTCCAGAACGAGCAGCATTGTTGGATTGTTCGTTAAATTGAGTGACAGTCTGATTGCCTGAGGACTGCAACTTTAAAGCCACCTGGGAGCTTATTACAGACAAACTGATTTTCTTTAAAGTATGTTCTGAATTTTTGACGGTGTCAACTATGTTTTTTTTTTAGTTCGTTCCGAAGACCAATACATTTTGGTGGTTTGTAGTGAAGCGACAGTATCTTCTCCTGCTCAGTTAAACTTTGTGTTCTTGTGTTTCTGCACAATGAAGAGAGAATGCTTTTCTCCCAAACTTAATTTAAAGTTTGGTCAAAAAAAGACAAAAAAAAAAAATATTATATTTATTTTGTGTGATTGAAGAAAAAGTTACTACTTGATAAACTCAATTAAGAATGGCTACTGAATTTGGTACCTTTTGAGTTACCCAATAAGTTTCCTCGGTACCAAATACTGGCTCACGTAAAATCAAACGTTGCCAGTGTTTAATATCCCGTGTCGCATGTTTGCACAGGTTGCAGACGTGGCACCGGTTCAAGCACTTGGTCGGCAAACAGGCACATTTATAAAGGGACGTTGTAAAATTTCATGCCAACAAAGCAAGCATGCCTGACAAAGAGAAAGCTCAAAAGTACGACTCCACTTTTGAAACTGCGCTAGCTCGATACTAATTCACATTTGATATACCATATACATGCTACTGATTAGCATTAGGGATTTTACATGGCGATATTGGTACCTCCAAATTTGGCAATGAAAACTACACCTAAGATGCACGTTGCAAGCAAGCAGCTGCTGTGTGATAAGTCAAATACTTACAGTATAAACACTTTGTAGGAGTCAACAAAAGACAAGACTGGCACATTCAACCTAATGGCCAAGACTACTTCCTGACTACTGCAACACACTTATGACAAACTTAAATGAATGCAAGATATAAATAAAGAGGACAATTATTGGGGCGGCATAGCTCAGTTGGTAGAGTGGCCGTGCCAGCAACTTGAGGGTTCCATGTTTGATTTCCGCTTCCGCCATCCTAGTCACTGCTGTTGTGTCCTCGGGCAAGACACTTTACCCACCTGCTCCCAGTGCCACCCACACAGGTTTAAATGCATCTTAGATATTGGGTTTCACTACGTAAAGCGCTTTGAGTCACTAGAGAAAAGCGCTATATAAATATAATTCACTTCACTTATCAGCTTTGTGTTAAATCTTTAACAAAAAAAAAATATTTCATCAACTATTATTGACACACAAAAATATCAAACATTGGTACCATTGAGTACCAATAAACAGGCACTATATCAGTTAAACGTGAAAAGTATACATCCCTAAATTCGACTTCTTCTTCATCACTGTTCCCAAAAAATGTGTACCCAAGGCCGACCCTCCTTATCACATGCTGTGGGTAGGGGTCTGACATACGTGGGGGACCCTGTTTTGCCTGTGAAATGTCAATGAATGAATGACACAACACTTCATATGACATTATACCACAAACTAATTCTAGCCCCTTCCTACTCTGTCACTGATAAGTATATAAGTGCAAATTCCCTCAGACACTCTTACCCCTGTGTTGTACTAGGTCTGAATACAGGCCACAGGCGTATTATATGCAGATTTATGTTTTAATTACAAAACCCAAAACCAGTGAAAATGGCACGTGGTGTAAATCTTAAATAAAAACACAATAGAATGATTTGCTTATCATTTTAAACCTATATTTGTCACGTTCTGGACGCGTCGTGTGCGCGTGTTGAGTCACCCCCGGATGCACGAGGACCAGGACAAGCAGGGATTGCAGGTAAGAGCTTGGTTTAATATGCAAAAACAAAAGAACACTGGTGCAAAACAGCAAAAGAAAGTGCTTGCCTTCGCACGGGAAGCTAATGCTAACAAGCATCGAGTTTCCAGAGTCCAAGACGCGTGTGCCGAGCGCACGGAAGCTAAGACGTAACTTAGCACAGATACAAAGCAAGCAGAATAACCAACGTGAAAGTTGCATGTAGCAAACGACGAACCAAGACCGAACAAAGGGAGGATGCAGGTTTAAATACAGACACAATAATCATAAACAGGTGTGCGTCAAAAGGCCAGGGTAGGTGGAACAAATGAGGTAAACATGGAGACAGAATAAAGTGCACACACAAACTCAAAAATCCAAACAACAAACGATCCGTGCCGCGGATCGCAACAATATTTAATTGAATAGACTGCAAAGACAAGCTAACATTCAAACTGGAAAACGTTATTATTTTTTTGCAAATAATAGCTCATTTGGAATTTGATGCCTGCAACGTGTTTCAAAAGAGCTGGCACAAGTGTCAAAAAAGACTGAGAACGTTGAGGAATGCTCATCAAACATTTATTTGGAACATCCCACAGGTGAACAGGCTAATTGGGAACAGGTGGGTGCCATGATTGGGTAAAAAAGCAGCTTCCATGAAATGCTCAGTCATTCACAAACAAGAATGGGGCGAGAGTCACCACTTTGTGAACAAATGCGTGAACAATCTGTCGAACAGTTAAAGAACAACATTCCTCAATGAGCTACTGCAAGGAATTTAGGGATTTCTCCATCTACGGTCTGTAAGTGATGATACCACGAACCTTCGATCCCTCAGGCAGTACTGCGTCAAAAAGCGACATTGGCGTGTAAAGGATATCACCACATGGGCTCAGGAACACTTTAGAAAACCACTGTCATTAACTATAGTTTGTCGCTACATCTGTAAGTGAAAGTTAAAACACTACTATGCAAAACGAGAGCCATTTATCAACAACACCCAGAAAAGCAGCCTGTTTTGCTGGGCCCAAGCTCATCTAAAATGGTTGAATGCAAAGTGGAAAAGTGTTTTGTGGTCTGACGAGTTCACATTTCAAATTGTTTTTGGAAACTATGGACTTTGTGTCCTCAGGAACAAAGAGGAAAAGAAACATCCGGACTGTTATAGGCGCAAACTTCAGAAGCCAGCATCTATGATAGTATGGGGGTGTATTAATGCCCAAGGCATGGTTAACTTACATATCTGTGAAGGCACCATTAATGCTGATAGGAACATATGCTGCCATCCAAGCAACATTATCTGCTTATTACAGCCAGACAATGCCAAGCCACGTGTTACAACAGCGTGGTTTCATAGTTAAAGAGTACGGGTACTAGACTGGACTGCCTGTAGTCCAGACCTCCCATTGAAAATCTGTGGAGCAATGTGAAGCGTAAAATACGACAATGGAGACCCCGGATTGTTGAGAAACTTAAGCTGAACATCAAGCAAGAATGAGAAAGAATTACACCTGAAAAGCTTCAAACATTGAAGTTCAGTTCCGAAATGTTTATTGAGTGTTGTTAAAAGGAAAGGCCATGTAACACATTGGTAAAAATGCCTCTGTGACAACTTTTTTGCAATGTGTTGCTGCCATTAAATTCTAAGTTAATGATTATATCCAAAAAAAAATATGTTTCTCGGTTGGAACATTAAATATCTTGTCTTTGCAGTCTATTCAATTGAATATGAGTTGAAAAGGATTGTAAAATCATTGTATTCTGTTTTTATTTATAAATTACATAGCGGGCCAACTTCACTTGTTTTTGGGTTTTTTTATGTTGGGCATGTTATTTTGCACAAATTATTCCTGATGAATTTGTTTGAATAAAAATATGCTTCAAGTTAGATTAAAAAAGTATGAACATTGTTTGAAATCAAAAAAAAAAAGTGTGAATGCATTTTGTAATCAAGGAGGGGGTTTAAATAAAATCCTGCTTAGGGCCCCAATTTAGCCCTGTTTCCACCCCTCCTGTTTCTATAGCGACAGAAACAAGAAGGGGTCGTCTCCTTTCAATTCTTTATTTGGCCTGGATTGCCATGACAACACGTTCTGTCCTGGGAGGTTTTGGCCTGTAACTACTTCTTCATAAATCGTGGGTGATACTCAAACCTGACCCTATGACATCATATACTAGTTATACAATATTGCAGTTGTACCTTATCATATCATATATTAGTTATATAGTACCTACAATGCAAAATTATGGGGTGGAAAAAGATCTATGTATTCATTTTATGAAGTGTCTGCCTAAGAAAGTACAGTATACTGTATATGTGTAGCTAGTAAGGCTGTGAATCTTTGGGTGTCCCACGATTCGATTCAATATCGATTCTTGGGGTCCCGATTCGATTATAAATCGATTTTTTTCGATTCAACGCGATTCTCGATTCAAAAACGATATTTTTCCGATTCAAAATGATTCTCTATTCATTCAATACATAGGATTTCAGCAGGATCTACCACAGTCTGCTGACATGCAAGCAGAGTAGTAGATTTTATTTAAAAAAACTTTTATAAATTTAAAGGACAATGTTTTATCAACTGATTGCAATAATGTAAATTTGTTTTGACTACTAAACGAACCAAAAATATGACTTATTTTATCTTTGTGAAAACATTGGACACAGTGTGTTGTCAAGCTTATGAGATGCGATGCAAGTGTAAGCCACTGTGACACTATTGTTCTTTTTTTTTTTTTTTTATAAATGTCTAATGATAATGTCAATGAGGGATTTGTAATCACTGCTAGGCTGGAATTAGAACTAATATTGATACTGTTGTTGATAATATTCATTTTTGTTTCACAACTTTTGGTTTGTTCTGTGTCGTGTTTGTGTCTTCTCTCAATTGCTCTGTTTATTGCAGTTCTAAATGTTGCTTGGTCAGGTTTGGTTTTGGAATTGGATTGCATTGTTATGGGATTGATGTGTATTGTTTTGTTGGATTGATAAAAAAAATATATATAGATATATATTTAAAAAAAATTATTGATTCGGAATTGCACAACGTGAGAATCGCAATTCAAATTCGAATCAATTTCTTCCCACACCCCTAGTAGTTAGCATGCAAAAATGTTGCAGATATTTCCCTTGAGCAAGGACGTCACTCTAGTGAGTCCACCGCCTCCTCGTCTGCACTCGGTGGCTCTCTGGGAAGCAAAGAGCTTTAGCTAATAGCGGAACACCACTTTGGATTAGCTGGCACTTTGAGCACAGCAAGAAGGAGACGAGTGACAGCTTCCACTGGCAGCTCGTTGAAAGTTTCCTGCAAGCTCAAACTAACCCTTTACGCCTCCATAATTGTTCCGAGGACTCCACCGTGCAGGGCGGTTCCAAATGTTTGTTGGACAAAGCCTTGCTGGAAGATCAGAGCACTTATTAATATTCTGCTCTCCAGAAGGATGTCACATTCTGGTTTGTCTGGAGCCCAGAATGCAGAGACACTAGACAAGTGCATTAATGAAGCCCTTTTTATTCGGGAAAATGCAGGTAACACAAAAATTAAGATGTGCAGCTGGGAAGAATACAAAGAGCAAACATGTTTGAAGCACAAAGCAAACCAAGCAAAATGATCCGGGAGAAAAGAGTTAGCATAAGAAACGTACTGGTTTCCAAATCGGGGAGCCAGCGCTCAGACCATAAAGGAAAAATAAGAGTGCCGGACAGTGAAATAATAAAAAGTAAGATAATATAATAACTGCCATGTGAGATCATGAAAGAAGTCGCTTCAAATAATCTTTGTTGACTGACCTTATTGAAAAATTCCCGACTCTGGTGTTACAAAAAAAAAAACATACACCCTATGTTGGTTGTATTTTGTTGAATGCTGTTAAAACAATTTTTTTTTTTTAGAACCGGGTTAGTCGCACTCTTAAGTTTCAATTAGTCGTGATTAGTCATATTTGCTACAAAAGCATTGCTTGACGCCGTATCCCGGAGATCAGTAACAGGAACAAAATTGAAATTGATCTCTATACAAACGACATTTGTAAAAGTTACTAAAGACTTAAACTTAGTATTATTCACAGACGGCACAGCTGTGGGGTTTTCCAGGACAGAACACACAGATAAAATAGATAACAAACAAAATTAAAACATTAAAGCAGACCTGGGCATTATGCGGCCCGCGGGCCACATCTGGACCTTTGTGCGTCGCTGTCCTGCCCGCGTGAGGCCAATCATAAATTACAAAATACATTTCAAAATGTATCTATGTCGAGTGTGCAATACAACTGTGCTGCTTTTATTTTGAAAAGCGTTATTTTGTATTACTTCCGTGTGGACGTATGTGAACAGCGGCAATCACAAATTACAAAATACATTTTAAAAAAACATCTATGTCATGCGTGCAATACAACTGTGCTGCTTTTATTTTGAAAAGTGTTTTTTATGGGTGTATGTCTGTGTGTAACCTGTGAGTGAAGGTGCCCACCAAACTCATGGTGGGCATGAAAAGCTCCACCTGTGCTCTGGACCCCATCCCATCCACTCTGGTTAAAAACTGCCTCCCATCCATTTCCCCACTCATCATCAACATCATCAACTCCTCCTTCAGCTATGGCTTAGCTCTGGCTTAGTCCCTGACACCCTGAAACTGGCCGCTGTCACCCCCATTCTCAAAAAACCTGGACTTAACCCTGACGCCATGAGCAACTTCCGGCCCATCTCCAGCCTTCCCTTCCGGTCCAAAATACTGGAACGTGCCGTCGCCACTCAACTCAAAACTCATCTCACTTCCAATGATCTGTTCGAACCATTTCAATCCGGCTCCCTCGCACGTCACAGCACTGAAACAGCCCTTCTCAAAGTCACCAATGACCTCCTCCTCTCTTCAGACTCCGGCCACCTTCGTATTCTCCTCCTCCTTGATCTCACAGCAGCTTTTGACTCCATCAGCCGCACTATCCTCTTTTCCCGCTTGGAATCATCCCTCAACACCACCGACTCTGCCCTCTCCTGGTCAAGGTCATATCTCACTAACAGAAAGTAATACATCAGTATAAACAACTGTACCTCCTCCACTGCCCCTCTGTCACAAGGTGTCCCCCAGGGTTCAGTGCTTGCTCCACTTCTCTTCATCCTGTACATGCCCCCCCTCGGTAACATCATCCGCCGCCATCACCTCTAATTCCACTGCTACGCAGATGATGTGCAGCTATACATCTCCACAAAATCCATCTCCTCCATACCTCTCTCCGCCCTGACGGACTGCCTTACTGAAATTAAATTATGGATGCACTCCAACTTCCTCAAACTCAACTGTGACAAATCTGACATGCTCATCATCGGCCCCAATTCCCTCGACAAAACTGCTCACAATTTCCACCTTTCTGTCGACAACTCCACTCTGTCCCCATCCTCTCACATCTGCAACCTTGAAGTCAGTCCGGACAATAACCTCTCTTTTCAACACTATGTCAACCGCATCACAAGAACGGATTTCTTTCACCTCAAAAATATTGCCTGTCTCCGAACATCCCTTTCCTTCTCTGCCGCTGAAACCCTGATATCACCTCCAGACTTGATTACTGTAACAGCATCCTCTATGGCTCATCTTGCAAAATTCTCAATAAACTCCAATACATTCAAAACTCTGCCACCCGCCTGCTCACCCACACCCGCTCCCGTGAGCACATCACCCCAGTCCTCCAGAAACTCCACTGTCTCCTCGTTCCTCACCGGATCCACTTTAAAATCCTCCTCCTCACCCACAAAGCCCTCCACGACCAGGCCCCCTGCTACCTCACCAACCTGCTTCACCGCCATACCTCTTCACGCAGCCTCCGCTCCTCTGATGCCAACCTCCTCTCCCCACCACTCAGAACACAGCTCCAGACCAGGGGTGATAGAGCCATCTTCATCGCTGCTCCCACCCTCTGGAACACTCTTCCCAAACCCATCTGTGACTGCCCAGACCTTCCCACCTTCAAAAGCCTTCTCAAAACACACCTTTTCAGATTTGCTTTGAACCTGTGATTAGTGTTCTGTGTCTTGCAATGTCCTTTCTTGTAATTGTCCTGTGTTAGTATGTATTTTACAATGTACTGCTTTTATAATTCTTGTATTTTGTATTATTAGTTTAAACTGTATTATATTTTAATTTTTTTTTATCCTGCAAAGCGTCTTTGAGTGCTCAGAAAAGCGCTATACCAAATAAAATGTATTATTATTATTATTATTAAACGTTGATGACGAATGCCGTGTTTTCAACAGGATATGGACTGCCAAGTATTTCTTTACAGAGATGAAAAGTAAAGCTGTGTACTTAATTTGTGGTACACAGGTTGCTGTGTTTAAAGAATAGAATTTGAATCGCCAATACACGACGAAGCAGGAGGAAAAATACCGGATTCTGTCTGATGAAGCACGCGCAAGGGAGTTGATGGTAAAACTGAAAACTCAACAAGCATCGTCACAGTATCCCCCTCTTTTTTTTACTGTGACGATCTGTCACTTCACTTCTGGTGGTGGTTCCTCGTTTGGTGTTTGTTTCCTGCCGGCGCTCTTATTTTTAAGTTAAAGTACCAATGATTGTCACACACACACTACGTGTGGCGAAATTATTTTCTGCATTTCACCCATCACCCTTGATCACCCCCTGGGAGGTGAGGGGAGCAGTGGGCAGCAGCGGTGCCACGCCCGGGAATCATTTATGGTGATTTAACCCCCAATTCCAACACTTGATGCTGAGTGCCAAGCAGGGAGGTAATGGGTCCCATTTTTTTATAGTCTTTGGTATGACTCGGCCGGGATTTGAACTCATAACCTACCGATCTCAGGGCGGACGCTCTAACCATTAGGCCACTTTGTCCTCTTCCTGCTCGTCTCCCTGAGTGCTCGTTCCCCTCACCTGTCCATGATTGGCAGCCTGGCGCACCTGGTTGCAGTTGCCAATCAGGCGGCTATTAACGTCTGCCTCGCCTGTTCTTCAGTGCTCGAGGATTGATCGACGACTGCTTCTCCCCATTTGTGAGTATATTAAAAGGACTCTTACTTGCACATTGTTGTTCTGTTTTCTGCATCCTGTAGTGACAACCACCACAGCCATGTGGGTTCCTGACAACAACTCTTCAATGTTTACTTACAAACCATGAAGAAGAATATTTATCACATCATCTGTGAAATGTTCACCCTCCAGCCTAAAATAACTCCACTTTTTGTCTTTGTCTTTTTAGCCTTGTAAAATATGCATCTTTTGTTGTATTTGCTGCAGTAGTGTCTCTGTCTTTTGCACACACTCACAATGGAGTTGCAAACATCCCTTGAAATACACAATTGTCCCACTATTATAAACACAAGTATTCGTTCAGTTTTTAAGCTGTCAAGGGACCCACTAGGTCCCATATCTTTATGAAGGCCAACAGTTTACCAAAGGCTATGCCAGCGTGTCGGATCTCTTGAGTGTCAAACTCATTGCAGTTGTACTCTGCCATCTTTGAGTAATTAGCTTTGTACTGGCTGTCCCTCTGCCGCTGCTTGGTGGAAGCGAGCAAGTTTTACTCCTGCCTTCTGGCAACTGCATTCCAAATGTCATTTTTATATCACAGTGACATTTTTTCTCAAGAAAAGGAGCAACTGGGGAAGTTTGGATATGGCTATATCACCAGTCATGGTAATAGCGCCGTTATTAAATTCAGTAACGGGTACCGTATTTTCCATACCATAAGGTGCACCAGATTATACGGCTCACTGCCGATGAGAGGGGGTATTCAGGTCGTTTTTCATATAAAAGGCGCACTGGATTATAGGGCAAATTAAAATGGGTATTTTTTTTTTTTTTTTTTCGAAATGTAAGACACTTCCTTGTGGCCTACCAAACATGTAATGGTGGTTCTTTGGTCAAAATGTTGCATAGATTATGTTTTACGGATCATCTTCAAGTCTGCGTTTTGTGGGTGGTCTTATTTACCTGGCTCACCTTCGGTAGCGTTCTCTCCCCGTCATCTTTGGTGTAGCGTGCAAGGACGGGAGTGGACGAAGTGTTAAAAGATGGAACTAACTGTTTTAATGACATTCAGACTTAACTTCAATCAATAACGGAGCACATTCTCCTCATCCGTGGCTCACTGGTGCAATAACAATGTGTCCGGTGAAAGACAGTCAGACCGGAACTCTCTTATAACTAAAGTTCCTTGGGTGAATAATGTAAACTCACTACACCGGTAGGTTTTAGCGCTTTCATGGCGAGTTTACTGACAGATGTAAGTAAGAACTTTACACTACGTTATCCTTTGAAAGCCCAAGCTGTTTGTTTAGAGGTTTTTTTTATTTTTTTATTTCTCTTTGCTATGTGGGCTTATTGGACCCTAATTAGAATAAAAACTAAAAATCATCTTTTGATATGATGTACTTAGTCCATAAGTACACAAACTTGTACTTCATGTGTAGTGACTGTTAATTTTTATTTTTTACACTTTTGTTTTCAAAATTCCATTGTATGCTATACTCTTCTGACACCACCAGATGGCAGTATAAGTGTCCCAATAAGCAACATAAGACCCCAATTCAGTGGTGTCATACTTGCCAACCCTCACGGATTTTCCGGGAGACTCACGAAATTCAGCGCCTCTCCCGAAAACCTCCCTAGACAAATTTTCTTCCCAAAATCTCCAGAAATTAAGGCGGAGCTGGAGGCCACGCCTCCTCCAGCTCCATGCAGACCTGAGTGAGGACAGCCTATTTTCACGTCCGCTTTCCCACAATATAAACAGCGTGTCTTCCCAATGACGTTATAACTGTAGAATGATCGAGGGCGAGTTCTTGGTTTCTTATGTGGGTTTATTGTTAGGCAGTTTCATTAACGTCCTCCCAGTGCGGTAACAAGACACAACAACAGCAGTCATGTTTTCGTCTACCGTAAAGCAATTCGTCTGCCGTAAAATGCAATGTTGTGACACTCTTAAACAGGACAATACTTCCATCTACTGTACATGCACCACAACACCTCCAGGCAATACCTCCAGGCAACTTCAACCCTTTACTAATACCCTCCTCCATTCACATCCCACCTCCCCGGATTGTAAATAACCTAATGTAAATAATCAAATGTATTTCTAATGTATATACTTGTTCTTATGCTATCTGAACTCTCACTATGTTCTCTGCTCGCTGTTCATATCCTACTACGTAGGACCTACACTGTTTCAATGTCCATTTCTCTGTTGATGCAACTGTTGATGACTGAAGTACTGATATCAACCAAAGCTCCTCATCCCACCTCCCGGATTGTAAATAATGTAAATATTTCAATGTATATACTATGATGATTAACTTGTGTGATGACTGTATTATGCTGATAGTATATATTTGTACCATGAATTGATTAACGTGGACCCCGACTTAAACAAGTTGAAAAACTTATTCAGGTGTTACCATTTAGTGGTCAATTGTACGGAATATGTACTGTACTGTGCAATCTACTAATAAAAGTTTAATTCAATCAATCAATCATGCATATGTGACGATAACATCTACGGCAGGGGTCACCAACCTTTTTGAAACTAAGAGCTACTTCTTGGGTACTGATTAATGCGAAGGGCTACCAGTTTGATACACACTTAAATAAATTGCCAGAAATAGCCAATTTGCTCGATTTACCTTTAATAAATAAATCTATATATGTAAATAAAAAATGGGTATTTCTGTCTGTCATTCTGTCGTACTTTTTTTTTCCTTCCACGGAAGGTTTTTTAGTAGAGAATAAACGATATAAAAAAAACACTTAATTGAACGGTTTAAAAGAGGAAAAAACAGGAGAAAAATGAAAATTAAATTTTGAAACATAGTTTATCTTCAATTTCGACTCTTTAAAATTCAAAACTCAACCAAAAAAAGAAGGGAAAAACTAGCTAATTCGAATCTTTTTGAAAATGTTTTAAAAATAATTTCTGGAACATCATTGGTAATTTTTCCTGATTAGGATTAATTTTAGAATTTTGATGACATGTTTTACAGTAAATAGGTTAAAATCCAATCTGCACTTTGTTAGAATATATATCAAATTGGACCAAGCTATATTTCTAACAAAGAAAATTATTATTTCTTCATGATTTTCCAGAACAAAAATTTTGAAAGGAATTCAAAAGACTTTGAAATAAGATCTAAATTTGATTGTAAAGATTTTTGCCAGAATATTATTTTTGAATTTTAATCATGTTAAGTTTGAAGAAATATTTCAAAAATATTTTTCGTCGAAAAAACAGAAGCTAAAATGAAGAATTAAATCAAAATCTATTTATTATTCTTTACAAAAAAAAAAAAAAATTTACTTGAACATTGATTTAAATTCTCAGGAAAGAAGAGGAAGGAAATTAAAAGGTGAAAAGGTATATGTGTTCAAAAATCCTAAAATAATTTTTAAGGTTGTATTTTTTCTCTAGAATTGTCTTTCTGAAAGTTAGAAGAAGCAAAGTAAAAAAAAAACAAACAATTTATTTAAACAAGTGAAGACCAAGTCTTTAAAATATTTTCTTGGATTTTCAAATTCTATTTGAGTTCTGTCTCTCTTAGAATTAAAAATGTCGAGCAGAGCAAGCCCAGCTTCGTAGTAAATAAATACAATTTAAAAATAGAGGCAGCTTACTGGTAAGTGCTCCTATTTGAGCTATTTGTAGAACAGGCCAGCGGGCGACTCATCTGGTCCTTACGGGCTACCTGGTGCCCGCGGGCACCGCGTTGGTCCTGATCTACGGCTTTTAGAGAGTGCAGTGCACAACTGCACACACAACCGCTGTAAATATACTCCTCCCCTCTTAACCACGCCCCCTGCCCCACCACCGACCACGCCCCCCACGTCCCATCTCCCGAAATCTGAGGTCTCAAGGTTGGCAAGTATGAGTAGTGTACACAATTTTGGAAATAAAAGCTAAAATGTGCTGGCCACACGTGTTCACTAAGGCCTTCAGAGGTTAAATTAGAAATGGCACAGCGTAGGATGAATGTCCCATAACAAGAAGATAAAGAAAAATAAGTTTATCGGCATGGACTACAAAGGTGGACACGCGGACATTTTCGGGACTTATGCAGAACCCAAATACAGATCAGCAGGTACCAGAAGGTAAGAAAAGTTGCTTTTGCATAATTTTTCAAAACAAAACGCCAGATAATATGTCTTACCTTATATATACACCATAATAATACTCGTATGTTGAGTCACAGTACAATCCACCAAACGGAGAGGCTTCATAGCTTACCAAAGTCGTACTAAAACATGTGGATAGATTTTTGAGCGCCATGTGTAATGTTCTATATTTTCAATAGAACATATAAAATGTTGGTGTTGTTTACTTGATTCATATTGCAGTATACCTCTTATGTTTGACTGCCATCTACTGGTCATACTTATCATTACACCATGTAACAAATAAAAAAGCTTTGAGGCCACAACCAAAATTATTCCATGCATAAGGCACACCTGATTCTAAGGCGCACTGCCCAGTTTTGAGAAAATGAAAAGAACTCAAGTGCCCTTTTTTAGTCCCAAAAATACGGTAATGTAATTAATTACTGTTACCATCGTTGCAACGCTGGTGTCACAATGGGGTTTTCGCAACTTACTGCGGCGTCGTTTTCCCAGGAATGCAGACGGACTACTCCAGACGAGGCGTGCAGGTAAAAACATAAATTATTCCTCCAGAAATCGGAGGAGTTTAAAAACAGAAAGCGAGCCGACAGAACAGCGTGCCTGATCGCACTCGAAGCTGAACACTTAGCATAGACTATAGACAAGGAAAACTTTTACCAACTGTGGCATGAACAAACTAAACTTATGTGACAGGTGCATGTAGCAAACACTTAGCATAACCTCGAAACAAAACATGAACCTACATGACTGTTGCAAACAGCAAACAGTGACGTCTGGCCGACTGACTGGCAAAGGCAGGCTTAAATTATGCCTCTTATTAGTGCTCTCGAAGACTAATCAGAGACAGGTGAACATAATGACCAAACATGGCAACCAAAATAAACTCGGAGGTGCACAAACAGGAACTAAAAGAGTCCAAAACTAACAGAAAACGCAAAACATGATCCGGATTACGGATCATGACAGCTGGTGCCGTTACTGAGGATGTGAAGTGTCCAGCGGAGATAGGTTCCAGCACTCAAACCCCCCGCTTACTGCATGCCCAGACACATCCCCGCTCGTGCTGAGCGCAGCACGCCCACGTAGCAACGAGCCTGCACTCAATCAGTAATCGACACACCTGGACTTGAGGAAAGGGAGCGGCATAAAGACCAGCAGACCCGAGGAACCTTTGCCAGAACGTGGCTATCTTCCCATGACTCCCCTGTCTTCCGTGATCCTACCTTGCCTCTCGACATGCATCTGGACTCCTGACTGCCTTCCTCGATCCACGACATCCCTGCCTTGCTCTTTCCCCTGACCTTTTGCCTGCTCACGAACTTCCTCTTCGTCTTGTCCCTCTGGATTCGACGAAAGATACAACCAACACTCACAGACAACAAACCCTGGTAACATTTACACTATTAATATTACACATAGTTAACACTCATTCACTTAGAGTAGCATACACACGCCATGTTATCATCAAAGTTTTAAATAAAACTTGTGAACCGCAGTTGTGCCCTGGTTGTCGCCTCCTTCCCTCCTCTGTACATAACATTACGACTGTATTATTAAGTTAAAGTACCAATGATTGTCTCACACACACTAGGTGTGGTGAAAATTGTCCTCTGCATTTGACCCATCCCCTTGTTCACACCCTAGGAGGTGAGGGGAGCAGTGAGCAGCAGGGGTGGCCGCGCCCGGTAATAATTTTTGGTGATTTAAACAACAATTCCAACCCTTGATGCTGAGTGCCAAGCAGGGAAATAATGGGTACCATTTTTTATAGTCTTTGGTATGACTCGGCTGGGGTTTGAACTCACAACCTACTGATCTTAGGGTGGACACTCTAACTACCAGGTTTTATTGTCTTTATAGTCCAGCGAGTTAATCCGTTTTTGGGGGGGGGGGGGATTGAGGGGATTATAATGATGCGTTCAAGAGTCGTACGGCCTGAGGGAAGAAGCTGTTACAGAACCTGGAGGTCCTACTACGGAGGCTGCGGAACCTCTTTCCAGAGTCCAGCAGTGAAAACAGCAGGGAATCATTTTTTGGTGATGGTAGAAAATTACACTGTTTAAAAGCCAAATGTTCCTTTGCGTCTTTTCATTTAAGTATACATTTTTGGTACCGTATTGTGTTTTTTACTTATTGCTGTTACTTATTTTATAATTTTTTATTTCTAAGCATGTCATATGTCACATTGCAATCTATTGAGTTCTAATAAATGCCAAATGTTGTCGAAGAACTGTACAGTCTTTTATTCTTCAATCAGTTAATATAAACATCTTTGATGTTAACGATGTTATCGCACGTAAAAGCGTCACAGTTATTTTCTGAGTAACTACTTGCTTTTACAATGAGGTCACTGAGTTACTAACTCAATTACTTTTTGGGAAAAGTAATTTTCAACTGTAACTAATCTACTTTTTTAAGGTAAGATGATAAACGCTGGCTATCACATCCATGCTAGTTTACATTTTTTAGAAGTGTCATTTAGCAAATCTGTACTCTCTTGTTGTTATTATAATGGTGTCTTGTCCCCAAAACACTAGTTGTGTATCTAAAATGTTAAACAGGAACATAATGTGTCCAGTTGTATGATAAAGACACTACACTTTATAATGACACTGCACTTCATTATAATGACACTACACATATGATAATGACACAATCAATCAATCAATGTTTACTTATATAGCCCTAAATCACTAGTGTCTCAAAGGGCTGCACAAACCATAACACGAACCACTACGACATCCCCGGTAGGCCCACATAAGGGCAAGGGAAACTCACACCCAGTGGGACGTCGGTGACAATGACAATTATGAGAACCTTGGAGAGGAGGAAAGCAATGGATGTCGAGCGGGTCTAACATGATACTGTGAAAGTTCAATCCATAATGGATCCAACACAGTCGCGAGAGTCCAGTTCAAAGCGGATCCAACACAGCACCGAGAGTCCCATTCACAGCGGAGCCAGCAGGAAACCATCCCAAGCGGAGGCGGATCAGCAGTGCAGAGATGTCCCCAGCCGATACACAGGCAAGCAGTACATGGTCACCGGATCGGACCGGACCCCCTCCACAAGGGAGAGTGGGACATAGGAGAAAAAGAAAAGAAACGGCAGATCAACTGGTCTTAAAAGGGAGTCTATTTAAAGGCTACAGTATACAAATGAGTTTTAAGGTGAGACTTAAATGCTTCTACAGAGGTGGCATCACGAACTGGTACCGGGAGAGCATTCCAGAGTACTGGAGCCCGCAGACTTTTTTTGGGCTTTGGGAATCACTAATAACCCGGAGTCCTTTGAACACAGATTTCTTGCCGGGACATATGGTACAATACAATCGGCAAGATAGGATGGAGCTAGACCGTGTAGTATTTTATACGTAAGTAGTAAAACCTTAAAGTCACATCTTAAGTGCACAGGAAGCCAGTACAGGCGTAATGTGATCAAACTTTCTTGTTCTTGTCAAAAGTCTAGCAGTTTCATTTTGTACCAACTGTAATCTTTTAATGCTAGACATGGGGAGACCCGAAAATAATATGTTACAGTAATCGAGGCGAGACGTAACAAACGCATGGATAATGATCTCAGCGTCTTTAGTGGACAGAATGGAGCGAATTTTAGCGATATTACGGAGATGAAAGAAGGCAGTTTTAGTCCATCCCATCCATTTTCTACCGCTTATTCCCTTTCGGGGTCGCGGGGGCGCTGGCGCCTATCTCAGCTACAATCGGGCAGAAGGCAGGGTACACCCTGGACAAGTCGCCACCTCATCTCAGGGCCAACACAGGAGTTTGCATATTCTCCCCGTGAATGCGTGGGTTCCCTCCGGGTACTCCGGGTACTCCGGTTTCCTCCCACTTCCAAAGACATGCACCTGGGGATAGGTTAATTGGCAACACTAAATTGGCCCTAGTGTGTGAGTGTGAATGTTGTCTGTCTATCTGTGTTGGCCGTTTTAGTAACGCTTTTAATGTGTGACTCAAACGAGAGAGTTGGGTCGAAGATAACACCCAGATTCTTTACCGTGTCGCCTTGTTTAATTGTTTGGTTGTCAAATGTCAGAGTTGTATTATTAAATAGAGGTCGGTGTCTAGCAGGACTGATAATCAGCATTTCCGTTTTTTTGGCGTTGAGTTGCAAAAGTTAGCGGACATCCATTGTTTAATTTCATTAAGACACGCCTCCAAATGACTACAATCCGGCGTGTTGGTCAGCTTTAGGGGCATGTACAGTTGGGTGTCATCAGCATAACAGTGAAAGCTAACACCGTATTTGCGTATGATGTCACCTAGCGGCAGCATGTAGATGCTGAAGAGTGCAGGGCCAAGGACCGAACCCTGGGGAACTCCACACGTTACCTTAACGTAGTCCGAGGTCACATTGTTATGGGAGACGCACTGCATCCTATCAGTAAGATAAGAGTTAAACCAAGACAGGGCTAAGTCTGACATACCAATTCGTGTTTTGATACGTTTTAATAAAATATTATGATCGACGGTATCGAAAGCAGCGCTAAGATTGAGGCGCAGCAACATAGATGACGCATCAGAATCCATCGTTAGCAGTAGATCATTAGTCATTTTTGCGAGGGCTGTCTCTGTAGAGGGATTTGCCCTGAAACCGGATTGAAAGGTTTCACATAGATTGTTAGACGCTAAGTGTTCATTTAACTGCTCCACAACAATTTTTTTGAGGATTTTTGAAATAAAGGGAAGGTGAGACACCGGTCGGTAGTTTACCATGAGGTCAGGATCGAGGTTAGGTCTTTTAAAAAGAGGATGAATAACCGCTTTTTTGAATGCTAGGGGAACAGTGCCCGAGGAAAGTGATAAGTTTATAATATTTAGCACTGATGGACCTAATAATACAAAGAGCTCCTTGATCAGTTTCCCAGGAAGAGGGTCAAGTAAACATGTTGTTTGTTTTATTCCATTTACACATTGTAACAATTCCTCTAATGTTATTTCCTCAAAACGAGAGAAACTATTTTGGAGGGCAGTATCCGCCGTATATACAATCGTATCAGTGTTAATAGAACCCAATTGTAGCTGGGACGCATTGTCTTTAATCTCCTTTCTAATCACTTCAATTTCCTTACTAAAGAATTGCATAAAGTCATCAGCTGAGTGGGTGGAGCTACTGGAAGGGGTCCCTTGTTGGGTTAGCGATGCTACCGTACTAAACAAAAATTTAGGATCGTTTTTATTACGGTGGATGAGATTTGAGTAATATTTAGCTTTAGCTAAGGTAAGCATGTGTTTATAAGTTATTAAACTATATCACTCCATGCTTGATGGTGCACCTCAAGTTTAGTCGTGCGCCATTTGCATTCCAGCTTTCTACATAATAATCTCTGAGCTCTAGTTTCTTCTGTAAACCATGGGGTACGCTTTTTTGGAGCCTTTTTTAACTTTAGCGGTGCTATGTTATCAATGGTTTCACGCAAGGCATCGTTAAAGTTGTTAGTGAGGTTATCAATAGAGCCCACATACTTTGGGAATGGTGCCATTACCGAGGGCAGTAGGTCAGCAGGAGTTGTCGTTGTGGCCGTATTAATGTTGCGGCAGTTATTATTATTATTAGTTTGACGAACATGCGTCTGAACCTCGAATTTTATAAGGTAATGATCGGACAATACTTTAGTATACGGGAGTATTGTAACTTTGGAAACGGTGATACACCTAGGTCTATTGTATTACCATTCCGATGCGTGGGTTCATTTATTATTTGTGTAAGACCACAGCTATCAATTATAGTCTGGAGCGCTACGCACGGTGGGTCCGATGGAGTATTCATATGGATATTAAAGTCCCCCATTATGATTATATTATCGGCGTGCGTCACTAGATCAGCAACGAACTCTGAGAATTCATTGATAAAGTCCGAATAGGGCCCTGGGGGTCGGTAGATAACAGCCAGGTGTAGAGACAGCGGTGTGACAGACCTCATAGTAAGCACCTCAAACGATTTATATTTATTATTTATGTTAGGACTAAGGTTAAAGTTTTCATTGTATATTAGTGCGACCCCCCCCCCCACCCCTTTTAAGGGGACGGGTAATATGCGCATGTGTAAAGTTAGGAGGACATGCCTCATTTAGCGCAAAAAAATCGTTTGGTTTAAGCCAGGTTTCGCTGAGACCGATGACGTTAAGATTGTTGTCTCTGATGATATCATTAACTAACAACGTTTTGGGGGACAATGATCTTATGTTTAAAAAACCCATATTATAGGTAGTGGGCTGTTTTAGGGAATTTTTGATCAAATTATCCGTAGTAGCAATATTAATAATGTTGTGTTTGTTATGCCCAGTGCATTTAGTATAATTACGACCATATCTAGGAATTGATACGACGGGAATGTTCCGATTGTTTGTTTGTTGCTTTGATAAACTGAACGCATCATAGTTTGCCACCTCAGTAGAACACATGTCAAACTCTGAAACAATCAAAGCAGAAACAACTTGTTCTAATTTAACCGGCTCCTTACCCAGACCAGTAGTCTCGCATCTTCCATTTAAATCCGGCTTCAGGATGGAGGGAAGTGGTGTTCTGTGGGGATTAGCCTTCTGCTTTGTTTTTAGCCCCGCTCGGCATTCGCGTTTCCGATCACACCGCTGGCGTCTGCTCCGTAGACGGCCCCCGCTGCTACTATACTCCGCTGCTTCACAGGCCGCTGGATGTAGCCGCCGAAGTATTCCCGTGCTAGTTAGCAGGTCTAGCAAGCACGCGTCTATTAGTCCAAAATGGATCGATATGTCCACATCCAGAAGTGTCTGGCGGTCGTACGTGATCACTACTATACTACTCCACTTTATGATAATGACACTACACTTTATGATAGTGACACTACTATACTACTATACTTTATGATAATGACACTACACTTTCTGATAGTGACACTACTATACTAGTACACTTTATGATAGTGACACTACACTTTGAGAGTGACACTACACTATATGATAATGCCACTACTATACTACTGCACTTTATGATAATGACACTACTATACTACTCCACTTTATGATAATGACCCTACACTTTATGATAGTGACACTACACTTTGATAAAGACGCTACTATACTACTACACTCTATGATAGTAACGCTACACTTTATGATAGTGACGCTACACTATATGACAATGCCACTACAATACTACTGCACTTTATGATAATGACACTACTATACTACTACACTTTATGATTGTGACATTGTGACACTACACTTTATGATAGTGACACTACTATACTACTACACTCTATGATAGTAACGCTACACTTTATGATAGTGACGGTATTATACTACTCCACTTTATGACAGTGACACTACACTATATGATAATGCCACTTCTATACTACTGCACTTTATAATGACACTACTATACTACTACCCTTTATGATTGTGACACTACACTTTATGATAGTGACACTACTATACTCTATGATAGTGACGCTACTATACTACTGCACTCTATGATAGTGACACTAAACTTTATGATAGTGACGCTACTATACTACTACACTTAATGATAGTGAAACTACACTTCATCATTGTGACGATACTGTACTACGACTCTTTATGATAGTGACACTACACTTTATGATATTGATGCTACTATATTACTACACTTTATGATAGTGACACTACATTTCCTGATAGTGACACTATTATATTCAATTTTTGATAATGACGCTATTATACTACTACACTTTATGACAGTGACACTAGGGCAGAGGGGATAGTGCGTCTGCCTCACAATACGAAGTTCCTGCAGTCCTGGGTTCAAATCCAGGCTCGGGATCTTCCTGTGTGGAGTTTGCATGTTCTCCCCGTGAATGTGTGGGTTCCCTCCGGGTACTCCGGCTTCCTCCCACTTCCAAAGACATGCATCTGGGGATAGGTTGATTGGCAACACTAAATTGGCCTTAGTGTGTGAATGTGCGTGTGAATGTCGTCTGTCTATCTGTGTTGGCCCTGCGATGAGGTGGCGACTTGTCCAGGGTGTACCCCGCCTTCCGCCCGATTGTAGCTGAGATAAGCGCCAGCGCCCCCCGCGACCCCAAAAGGGAATAAGCGGTAGAAAATGGATGGATGGATGGACTACACTTTATGATAGTGACGCTACTATACTACTTCACTTTATGATAGTGACACTACACTTTGTGATAGTGACACGACTATACTACTACAATTTATGATACTAACGTTACTATACTACTGCACTTTATGATGGTAAAACTACACTTCATGATTGGGACGCTACTGTACTACGACACTTTATGATAGTGACACTACACTTTATGATATTGATGCTACTATACTAATACACTTTATGATAGTGACACTACACTTTATGATAGTGACGCTACTATACTACTACACTTTATGATAGCGACACTACACTTTATGATATTGACGCTATTATTCTACTACACTTTATGATAGTGACAGTATTATACTACTACACTTTATGATAGTGACACTACACTTTCAGATAGTGACACTACTATATTACTTCACTTTTTGATAATGACGCTACTATACTACTACACTTTATGATAGTGACACTACACTTTATGATATTGACACTACTTTTCTACTACACTTTATGATAGTGACACTATTTAACTACTACACTTTATAATAGTGACACTACTATACTACTACACTTTATGATAGTGACACTACACTTTATGATAGTGACACTACACTTTATAATAGTGATGCCACTATACTACTACACTTTATGATAGTGACACTACACTTTATGATAGTGACGCTACTATACTACTAAACTTTATAATAGTGACACTACAGGGTTCAAACAGGTAGGTGGTGATACAATAACTCAGCAAAAAGTAAAATAATATATGCTTTATAGCTTAGTATTTTTATACGTGTTAAATTCTGACATTCTATTTAATAACAAATTGTCACAGAACAGCATAAAGATAAAAACCACACTGAGTGGCAACTTCTTCATTAATAAAGCACAATTGAAATTTTGCCAATCATTAATAAAACACAAAGATATAACCTTTCTTTCTCAAAGAAGTTGCCATAGTGATGAAAGTAGGATATCTGTTCTGTCATAAAGCGTACCACTGAATGTATAATGTTTTATAGTTAAGCAGGATAGACTTCTGTTAAAGAAAGATGGTTATTTTTATTCCGTTACACTTAGGCAGAAAATACTTTGTATTTAAGCAAAACAAATGTTGATTTTATTATGTTAATTGTTCTCCATTTTTTATTTTTTATTATTGATCAATTTGCTTACCATGTACTCATATTGCTCCAGAACCCACACAGCTAAAATTTGTGTTGATTGTAAATTATGTAATCCACAAAGATTGAATGGATGCAACTCTAAAACATTTTCAACAAACAAGAAGAGTCCAGATGCCACCATTTAATCTTTGAGGACATTGTAAAACTCTTTTCACACAAACAAAAATACATCTAAAAATAATCAGGCTGACCAGCCCTGCAAGGTGTCCCTTATAATAAATCAGAAGTTAATGAAGTGTTACTCCATACTCAAGCATCTTTTTCATTGATTACTTAATGGGATGACTATGTTTTACTTCTACTTTAGGTCCTGTCTACATTAAGCCGGATAACTCCTTGAACAAATAATTATTAGGCCGATATTAGTCGTATTACCAGTTGTCTTACATGAGTAAACCAATTTGCTCCTCTACCCACATCTGGCAAAGTAGCATGTGCACCCAAAATAATTTGATTAGTCTGCATTTATTCATGATCAAGTGTATTTTATTTTTTAAACCGGGACAGCACACAACAATAAACATGTATGTGAATGTGCCAGAGAGCTAATTTAAAATTTTAGTTCAGCTATAAAAAGCTATAAAATGCCACATAATCAATGCAATCATTTTTTTGTGATTAATCACATGGGTTAATGCAGGGGTTCTTACCTTTTCTGACCTTGGGCCTAACCTTTGCAGTTTACATGGGGTTTATGGCCCACTTAAATGCTAACACTAATTTAATAATCTTACTCTTGATTGCATTAGTTTTCAATAATAATAACATGCATTGCTGCAAGTGGTAGTGAAGATGCACAGACTTACCGACGTGCAGGTAAGAGTCTTTTAATTATGTAATAATACGTGCAGCAGGGAAGTGCTCAAAAGAATATGCTTTATCTACAGTAAAGGAAACACAAAATTAAACCTTTTGAGTTTACAATAGCCAACAACGGTAGTAAGCTCATAACATTTGACAATGGGCCCTTTTCTACTATACATTCAGGATTTTTAAGTTCCTGGAACCTCTTGTTCAGGAGTGTTAAACGTACGATCCCAGGGCCAAATCAGGCCCGCCTACAGGTTTTATCCGGCCCGCGGGATGAGTTTGCTAAGCATAAAAATGTACCTGACATTTGTGAATGAAAGAAACAGCTGTTCTAAATGTGTACACTGGATGTCGCAATAGCACTTTTTTTGTATCTTTGTGGATGATGCTGCATATGTACTGTACAAAATAAATCACACGATATGAGTACATCAGTCAAGGAAAATTATCAAACTATACAAATAACATCTTGTAATTAGATTTTTATGTAATTTTTTTCATCTTTTAAGATGGAAAATTAACACCAATGAGTTGACTGATGAACATTATCAAATAATTTATTCAGAAAGTGTAAATAACAAAAAATTAATGATTAACCGTAACATGTAATTGTAAAAAAAACAAAAAAACAGTATGATTTAGACATTTTCAGAACGTGCTTGTCTATTTTTAAACACAGAAAACAATCTGAAGTTGTCTTTATATTTAAGTTATCGTGGCGGGATTTTACTAGTCCGATAAACTTGGGAGTAGATTTTTCTCCACGTAACCCCGATCTAAAATGAGTTTGACACCCCTGCTCGAGTTCCTCGAAGGTAAGGTTCCAGTTAAAGTGAGTTGTTTGTGTTTCCACCGCATTTTAAAGTCCAGGGTAGTTTATACAAATCAGGCTGACATTTATTATTATTATTAAATAATCATTATTTACATGATTCCATTAGGTCATATTTACTTCACTAAAGTGTAAGTAGATACAATACGAAGCAATAATGTACAAAAAAATATATAATTTTAAAAAGTGTAACACATTTTTCATAAAAAGTCAGGCTTTTGACCAAAGTATCCAACAGTCAGAAACAATGATTTCATGAGGTTCAGCTATAAATAAGAATATATAGATAATAAATGTCAGTGGTCATCCCACAGCAGCAACATGAACATATCAGATTTAACGTTAATTTGTTAGCATTAGCATTCGGTTTACTCATTTTGAAGTTATTAACTACACAAATGGCACGTCACTGATTATTTTTACAGCATGTAATAAGGTCAACACTGAATATTTGATTTGATTTACCTATGTTCCACTTGTGTTCAGCCATCTTTTTTTTATTTTTTTTTTACATTTATCCAATTACATTTCTGAGTAGTAAACAGCTGAGGTTGCCCCCTGAAGACTTTATATCCGCCCAATTCTCGTAGCCTTGCATACCAAAATGAAGATTGTTAAAAATAGTAAACAACATTAAACTGCATCTAGTTTACAAGGTATCCATAGCACGGAGACAACTAATTGAAACCCCACAGCAAGATGGGTAAGTGCAAGTACAACAATTTATGGCTCTAAAACAGGGGTGTCAAACTAATTTTAGGTCAGGGGCCGCATAGAGGAAAATATGTGCACATGCGGTTCGGACTATTGAAATATGGTATTAAAACTAAAGAATAAAGACAACTTCAGATTGTTGTCTTTGTCTTACTTCGGCCAAAAATAGAACAAACATATTTTGAAAATATTACAGTAAAAATACAGAAAAAAATATGTGCAGAGGTAAAGTTTAGACCCATGAAGGAAAGAAGAAAGTGAATGAATGTTTATAAATGAATACATTTACATATGCATAAAAATGTGTTTTATTTCATTTTATTTTTTTTATGAATTAAACATTTATGACAACCTTTTCAAAAAGACAAAATAGAATGTGAGATATAACTGGATAATATATAAAATGTATCATTTGTTTTCAAAACGCTTACAAACAAGTGAGACCCCCAAAATGGTACTATGGGACTTCATTTTTATGACTTGATGGGGTCCAAGGACCCCATTTTGAAAATTCCTAGCTCCAACTGTCAAAATAATTCTATATGAGTTATTACATAACTTGTTTGCTTTGAGTTCAGTTTGCCCTGCGGGCTGTGGTTACAATCCACTGGTGCCTACAAAGCTGTCTTTGATCTTATCGAGCAAAAGGCGGACAGCTTGGAAACCTCCACTGTGTGCGATGGAATGCGCCGTAGAGGTGTCGGTTTCTCAGATCTTGGACAGCCACAGGAAGGACCTTATCAGAACCCGAAATCTACAATTAGAGAGGGGGCAAACCTGACACCGCTCCAATCACCTTTTGTTTTAACTGTTTATGACCCACTGCAGCAGATGTTTATAACCCCTCCCCTTAGAAGCAGCTGCAGCTATGTAATAAGGAAATGCCCAAATAAATGAGGAGGCTTGTGGAGCTTGTTCCTCAGAGCGGTGGGGTGACACTGACGGAGGGTGCAGGTCCATATGTACTCTCCTCTTAAGCTAAATTGAATCCTGTCTCTGTTTGATTCCTTGCTTCTTTGTTTGTTTAATAGATAGTTCGGTGTTTGAACCAGACACAAAAACTGATGGTGTATTGGTGTCTGCAAAATAGCACCAGGCGGCCGCGGGCCGGTTCTAATACTAATCAAATATCATCCCGGGCAGGGGCGCCGCTAGGGATTTTGGGCCCCATGAAAATAATCTTTACAGGGCACCCAACACATAAATTTATATAATTTCATCATCATTAGGATCCTCTCTGGGCCCTCTTTCATCATGGGCCCCTAGAATCCGTCTCCTTTAACCCCCCTTTTCTGCGCCCCTGATCCCTGGGGTCATAGATCAGGGGCCTTGACTTTGAAACCCCTGCTCTAGAACAATCAATTGAATGCATGCTTGAAGCTGGTGGATGGAAACATATTAAGTGTTTAGGACCCAGATGTGGAATCCACAAGGAGGGAAGCGTTTGAAAAGATTGCGGTGAAAGTGAATCGAATAATAATGTAAAAGTCCAAAATCCAGTATAAGTCAGTGTCAAAAGATGCTGAAACACCACAAACTTTGGCACAACTTTACAAAGATCAATTTTTACCCCTAAAAGGAGTGTTATCAGGTGCCAATTGCCGAAGGAGATCAATACAAAATGTTTACTAGTGAAATCATAATATTGCATACAGTAAGCACATGCTGATTTCTCTGTGGTAGTAGTGTACTCACACCTGTAAAACTATGAAAAAAAACATATGTATTAATATTATTTTTATTTATAGCTAAAAAGGTTGTCTGTTCAGTGAATACACTCAGTTTATGGGGTGAGCAAAGCAAGGATGATTTGCGAATGTCATCTTGTCATGCTTGAATAAAAACGATTCCTTGTTTATTAGCAATATGTTTTACAAAAAGTCACAAAAACAGGTAAAAATGTATTCATACATAAAAATACAAAATGAGCTGAGCCAATTTGAATCTTTATTTCATTACTCACATCCAAATTCTGTTTGAGGCTTGCAAACCGTCTTTCTTTTTAGACAATCGCTCTGTGTGCACTCTGCTTTTCACTACTTTGTATTCTGTGCAGATAGTACTACTGTAGATTTTTTGATCTGTTCGCTCAATTCTGACAGCCGCGAAAATGCTGCTAAAGTTATTTATTTAACACAGAGAATACATTGCTGCGCTTTCCTCTACCATTACTGATGTTAAGGTTATTGCCGCATGGAAACCTTTGATATGACGCACACTGCACCTTTTGCAAGAAAAAAGTTCTATGGCAAATCTGAAAAATTGGCCGTTTTATTGTTTTCAATAAGTGTACAATAGAGAAGCTTCTGGTGTATTTAGTTAGTTTAACAAGAGCAGTGAATGAATTCATATACTTACAATCAACGTTCCCTCTAAGGCAGTGGTCCCCAACAACCGAGCCGCGGCTTGGTACCGGGCCGCAAAATAATTTTTTATTAAAAAACAAAAAAAAAAAAACATTTTTTTTTTTAATTAAATCACCATAAAAAACACAATATACACTTACAATTAGTGCACCAACCACAAAAACCTCCCTTTTTCATGACAAAAACGTCCCTTTTTCATGACAAAGAATGAAAAATAAAAAATAAAGGACACCCAATCGTCGCCCCCCGGGCCGCGGGACAAATTAGTAAGCGTTGACCGGTCCGCGGATACGAAAAGGTTGGGGACCACTGCTCTAAGGTACACGCCTGTGCAATTGCACACTGCTCACGCGTCCTCTGCACATGGCAAATCTAGGCCGCACACAGAATTGAATAAAACGATAAGCGCATAACAGTGTGCACGTCTGCCGTCGCTCACATGTGCACCACTGAATGCTCAAGGAGTTTTGACGTTTGCTCACACATGAAAAATTGGAGGGGAAATCGCTTACAATTCATTCTAGCCATCTAATTTTCCTTTATGTCTTTCTACTTTTTTGTCCATTTGAATAAAATGGAAATGTTCAATATGGTCTGAAAAAAAGTATTTAAAAGTCTTAAATTTGAATTGTTTTAACCTGCAAAGACCCAGAATTTAAAGACTATGGCTGAGTAAAAAGACTGGAAGACAGTCCCACCGTATGTGCAAGTCGAAAGTTTTGTTCGTTATTTTGTTTCTCCCCATTGTCGAGTACTGTATTTTGGAATAGTAATTCACAAGAAATAATAAATAAAGAAGTTGTCTCACATACTCTGTATGGTGGTTGTGTAACGACAGGGTCACATTTTGTTGCACAGATCGTTCTCCCAAGATGCAGCAGGAACTCCGGAGGCAAGGTGCAGGTGAGACAATGATTTATTGTCCGTGAAACATGCAAAAATACAAAAAGACAGAAAAGCGTGCCGATAGCGTGGGAACTATGGCAAAGCTTAGCAGAGGGACAGGAATCAAATATTGTAGAAATACTTAACGTATTGGTTGCATGGAAGCAAATAGTAGACATTGTCACTGTTGCGTAGGGTTGGGTATCGTTTGAATTCGAACAATTCCGATTACGATTCCGATTCTTTGTTTCGATTCCGATTCTTCTTGTACCAGGTAGTCCCTGAAAGGTGGTATGTATTTTGGGTTGAGAGTTTTCACCATATCCCTGCAAACATAAACAAACATGTAATGTTGCTGTTACTTTTTAGCCCAGTATCAATTAGCTTAGCTCTAACGGTATTGCTTAACTCACCTAAATGTTGGAGATTCCACCACTGAAAAGGGATGCAGTCTTTTGACTATGTGTGCAGTGACCTTTCTGTGGCACTCTTCCGTCTGTGGCACCGACATCTTCCCCATTGCCGCTACAGTGAACGCTGAGCACATGGCAGAGCCTGGCTAGCAGGTTGTAAATTGTTTATGAAAAAATACGCGGGCTGATTTGTTAGCTGCCTCAACGTTTGCACAAAACACTTTATTTACTGCATATATATTGTTTTACTTACCGGATTTGGACTGCAGTGCAGTCACCGAGGTGCCAGGCTGGGCGTCGGAGCCGGAGCCAGAGGAAGAGGCAGAGGAGGACGGTCGGCGCAGCACGTCGAAGACGGGACACGCATTTATTTGTACTCCATAAACTCGGAGGTGCTTCATCATGTTCGACGTGCACCCTCCTAAGCACGAAACAGTACTGTCGCACGTGTTACTTTTCGCCGATATTTCATTATTTTTAGTAAAATAAAGCCACACTTTCGACTGCCGATGCCCGCTATCCATGCTTGACTGACTCGCTCGGCTACATAGGCTCGGCTATGCTAACACTTCCGGTGGTGGGTGCTTCTTTGTTGGTGCTCAGCGGTATCTTCTTCTGGTCGGCAGACTTATTCTTTTTTTCCGGTCGGCGGACTGGGTACCGAAACAAGGAATCGAAATGTAAACTTTTGAACGATTCCGGGAGAATCGGAAAGTTAGTCCCGGTTCCAATCGATACTCGATACCGAACCTTACTGTTGCGTAGTGCAAATGAGAAAGCCAGACTGATTGTGGCGAAAAACGGGGATACGTAGCTCTCTGGTTAGTGCCCGGCAGCAGGTGAGCATCCCGGACACTAATCAGAGGCAGGTGAAAATAGTCAGCACCAATAGTAACCAAAACACACAAATTCAATGGTACTGAAAACAGAACTGAGGGGGTCAAAACCAAATAACACATGATCCGGGCATCAGATCATAACAGGTTGTTGTGTTAGAAAAAATAATTTTCGGAACGTCCCCCAAACGTGTTTAACCATTTAGCGTTCGATAGCACAGCCCACGCCCACTTAAGTTCCAGGAACCTCCCAAAAAGTCCTACCGAGCTGGCAGAAACTAAAGAAAAGTTCCTGAAGAACTCTTTCTACCCGGGTAGTTGTTGGTGAAAACACAGAGGGAACTTGATTTACCTGGGTAAATGGGAAAGTTCCTGTAAAAGTTTGTGCGGTGGAAATGGGCCAAATAGTAACAGAGACAATAAACCCTTTTCCACCTAAAGTTCAGGACATTTGGGTTCCTGGAACCTTTAGTTCCTGGAACTATGGGTTCCTGTAGAAGTGTGTGGTTTGTGTTTCTGCCACATTTCGCAGTTCAGGGTAGTTTATATAGATCAGGCTGATGACGTATGGAGGAGTACATTTCTACACTGATACCATGCAAATAAACGTAAAATATTAGGTCCGAGTTATTTTACCAAAAAGTAAGTATATGAAATACAAAGCAACATTGTAGAAAACAATATGACTTGAAAAATAAAATATATCGACTTGTTTACATAAAGACAGGCTTTTGTATGTGATGTCAAACAGTCAGAAAGTAGTCCTCTCAGTAAAAGATGAATTCGGGAGAGTGAGTTGATTAATTTTGGTTGGTTTTAGCTGTACATAACAATATATAAATGCTAAATGTCAGTGTCTATCTCATGCTGACAACACAAACACATCAGCTTTAGCTTGTTAGCATTAGCATTCTGTTCACTCGATTGAGGCTAATAACTACAAAAATTGAGTATTACTGACTACTTTTACAACATGTAATAAAGTAAATAATTAATATTTGATATTATTTACCTTTGTTTCATTTGTGTACTGCTTCCTTTATTTCACATTTATCCAACAGAGTCTGAGTAGTAAGCAGCTGAGGTCGCGGCTTCGAGTCCGACTTCATACTCCTCTGTAAAAGCGTTTAAACCCAGCTGTCTACTTCTCCAAGCTTTGTGTACCGAAAGTAAGTTTGTAGGAAATAACAAACAATATTGAACTCAATATAGTTTACAGTCCACAGCTGAGTAGAAACACTCCAAAACAGTTTCACTGACCAGCGTTCTTCAGCACAACGATGCCCCACAAAAGTTCCTGCATTTTTAAAGCTCCTTTTGTTCTTCTTCCTCTCCGTTTCCAGGTTGTTGCAATAGAAACACACAAGAAATGGTAAATAAACAAGTCGTCTCGCATTCTGTTATGGTGGTCCTGTGTTCAGAAAAACAATGTTTTAGCAACGCGTTTTATACAAATGCTGTAAGCATATATGTAATGTAGTAACGGGCACATTTTTTATAACATTTAATATTAAACTATTTTGCTCATTTTAAGCAAAGCTTGGCACATTAATTTATTAATTTTTCTTCTTCTTTTAACAACAATGTTGATTACTGCTCATTGCAGATTTTATGAGAGCCAATAAACATAATGAAACATCACTTATTATACAAGGTCTGCTGTCATTAAGATGCCGATTGCTAGGATGTTCATATATTCCCATTTAGGTGAAAAATGACTCATAATCCTCGTGAAGAAAAGGGGAGTGGAACTAAGAGTCGTTTCTGGCCATTGCTGGGTATAAACTGGCTGTTAAAGTGTACCAACATGTCAGAATTTGTCCCCGTTCTTCTACTATTTAGGCGAGAGGCATAATTTATGATCTACAATAAAGTTTGACAAGCAAGGAAATAAGGAAGCATTCCAACACTGGCACGCAAGCTTGTATGTAGCACCTCGCTATAAATAGTTCATCTGCGTTAGCGCTTGTAATAACAATACCACTAACACTTGGTCATATTCGAGTCACGTAATGTAAATGGAGTATCGTTGCCGCATTTTGGATGGTTAATTATTGGGTTTTATGGGCGGAATAAAAGACCTCCCCTTGTCTCCGCTTTAGTCTGACTTCTATTCGTTTATTTATGAGTTAGAATGCATTAAAAAATATATACCTGTCATCATGTCTTCCATAATGATTGTGATCGATAGGCAAAATTCAAAGTGCACTTCCTCTTTAAATACTTGAGATAGTGTTAAACAATTTATGTGACCCAAGCTAAAAAGCTGTGTTTCATACCAGGGGTGTAAGGATAAACGGTAATAATGATAACCGTGGTAAAACTCCCGACGGTTAGTATTACCGTTTTGAATACAATTATTGAAAAAAAAAAAAAGATTGACAACTGCTCTTAGATAAACTCACAGACTGACTGGCACCAGCTCGCTAGCTTGAATACTAACACAGGAAGAATAGATAAGTATGTATTTTCCAGTTAATAAACGACATATCCCAATTTAAACGTATTGAAACGCATTGTCGTCTGAGCAATTGAACTGTTCACTTGTGCACATTGAACCCAGGAGCTGACTAAGACTAAGGTGTTTTTATGGTGTGTTCAAGGACCACTGAACAGAATTGAATGCCACAAAGTCTACCAGAAAAAATAGATAATATTAATACATTTTATTTTTTAGGTACCTTTTATGTAAATGTACCTTAAAGTTCTACAGTACAAACCAATATCTAAAACAATTGAAACAGTAAAACAGATAAAATACTATCAGTGAAGCATAAGAAACAAAAAAATATCCAAATAATGACTTTTCTAGTAGTATGTCTATTTTAGTTATTAAAAAAAATAATAACTAACTTGGTCAAAATATTTCTATATCTTCAATTCAACAATACAGCGATAACAATGATAGCCATGATCTTTCTGGTGACGAGAACCGTGATATCAAATGTTCATATTGTTACATCTCTTCATCTCCATCTTCAACTGCTTTTCCGAAATTGAGTCGCGGGGACAACAGCTCTAGCAGAAACCCCCAGACTTCCCTCTCCAGAGCAACATTAGCAACTTCCTCCTTGGGGATTCCGAAACGTTCCCAGGCCAGAGAGGAGATGTTACTCCCCCCATCTGGTCCTTGGCCTGCCTCGGGGTCTCTTCCCAGTGGGACGTGCAACGAGGACCTCCCTAGGGAGACGGTCGTGAGGCATCCGCACGAGATGCCTGAACCACCTAAGCTGGCTCCTTTCCAAGCGAAGGAGCAGCGGCTCTACCCCGAGTCTGTCTCGGGTGACTGAACTTCTCACCCTATCTCTAAGGGAGATGCCAGCCACCCTTCTGAGAAAACTCATTTCGGCCGCTTGTATCCGCGATCTTACTCTTTCGGTCATGAACCACATATCATGACCATAGGTGAGAGTAGCAATGTAGATAGATTGGTAGACCGAGAGCTTTGCCTTCTGGCTCAGCCCTCGTTTCGTCACAACAGTGCGGCAGAGAGACTGCAATACTGCCCCAGCTGCTCCGATTCTCCGGCCGATTTCCTTCTCCATCTTTCCCTCACTCGTGAACAAGACACCGAGATACTTAAACTCCTCCACCTGGGACAGAGTCTCGTTCTCTACCTGGACTGTACAAACCATTGGTTTGCTGCTGAGAACCATGGCCTCAGAATTGGAGATGCAGATCCTCATTCCAGCCATTGAACACTCGGCTGTGAACCAATCCAGCGATAGCTGAAGGTCACGAACCGAAGGTGCCATCAATCAATCAATCAATGTTTATTTTTATAGCCCTAAATCACCAGTGTCTCAAAGGGCTGCACAAACCACAACACAAACCACAACGACATCCTCGGTAGAGCCCACATAAGGGCAAGGAAAACTCACCTCAGTGGGACGTCGGTGACAGTGACAATGATGACTATGAGAAACCTTGGAGAGGACTGCATATGTGGGCAACCCCCAAAATGGATACATGGATGATACAGCAGAGGATTGTGAGAATGTCATGTGGTCAGATGCAACCAAAATAGAACTTTTTGGTATAAACTCAACTCGTCGTGTTTGGAGGAAGAAGAATACTGAGTTGCATTCCAAGAACACCATATAGTACCTACTGTGAAGCATGGGGGTGGAAACATCATGCTTTGGGGCTGTTTTTCTGCTAAGGGGACAGGACGATTGATCCGTGTTAAGGAAAGAATGAATGGGGCCATGTATCGTGAGATTTTGAGCCAAAACCTCCTTCCATCAGTGAGAGCTTTGAATGGTGGACCAAATACTTATTTTCCACCATAATTTACAAACAAATTCTTTAAATTCTTCCAGTGTGAATTCCTGGATTTTTTTTCACATTCTGTCTCTCACAGTTGAAGTGTACCTATGATGAAAATTACAGACCTCTGTCATCATTTTAAGTGAGAGAACTTGCACAATGTGTGGCTGACTAAATACGTTTTTGCCCCACTGTATTACATCTCTATTTTACACAAAGAATACGCATCAACATGAAAATTGTCCAAAAATCTTCATCGATTTCCAAAATCTCAGGACAAAAAAACACGTTTAAATGTGGATGAAAGCAATAGAAAATATGCCATGACATGATATGAAAGTCTGAGTCCATGGTTCTCGCCCGTAAAAAAGGTGGAGTGCCATTTCCTGGTTGGGGAAGAGATCTTTCCCCATGTGGAGGAGTTCAAGTACCTCGGAGTCTTGTTCACAAGTGAGGGAAGAGTGGATCGTGAGATCGGTGCGGCGTCTTTAGTAATGCAGACACTATATCGATCCGTTGTGGGGAAGAAAGAGCTTAACCGGAAGGCAAAGCTCTCAATTTACCGGTCGGTCTACGTTCCCATCCTCACCTATGGTCATGAGCTTTGGGTTATGACCGAACGGACAAGATCACTGGTACAAGCGGCCAAAATAAGTTCCGTCCGTCGGGTGTCGGGGCTCCTACTTAGAGATAGGGTGAGAAGCTCTGTCATCCAGGAGGAGCTCAAAGTAAAGTCGCTGTTCCTTCACATTGTGAGGAGCCAGATGAGGAGGTTCGGGCATCTGGTCAGGATGCCACCCGAATGCCTCCCTAGGGAGGGATTTAGTGCATGTCCGACTGGTAGGAGACCACAGGAAAGACCCAGGACACATTGGGAAGACTATGTCTCCCGGCCGGCCTGTGAACGCCTTGGGATCCCCGGGGGGGAGCTGGACGAAGTGGCTGGGGAGAGGGTAGTCTGGGTTTCCCTGCTTAGGTTGCTGGCCCCTGACCCGACCTCGGATAAGCGGAGGAAAATGGATGGATGGCGGGATGGAGTTCAGTTTTATCATCAGCAATCTCACAATTAATCTTTGTCAATATTATCTTGGCAACAAAACAGTTCCAAAATCATTACCCCAAAACAATAGAGAACTTCAGCAAGGACAATTTTTACAAAGTCATCATCCCCCCCAAAAAACAATAGACAAGGCAGGAATTGGAACTCAAATTGCTCGCTTTATTGTCTGTGCACAGCAAAATCAGTTCAATGATTTTCAACTCACATGCAGATCATCCAGTGTGCATTTTGTTTTTATTGCAATCATTTGAAGTACACACGTTTCAATGATGGCGAGAAGAACTCTTATACTGTACTGACTCCCAAAAGGCTGATTTACCCTCGTTCTTACTAACACAGTTCTTACGGTCAATAGATGTTTTTGTGCAAAGATTGCCATTCATTTCTTGTCCAAACACTGCCATGGGATGAATGCTAGAAATGTGCTGCTATGAGAAAATGTTACAAAGTGCCTGACAAAAGAAGGCTGTTTGTGCTGGATGGAGGTGTGTGGAATGAATTACATCCTGAACCCGGCACAGTGCTGACAAGTAAAGGTCAGCTGCAAGTGAACAACCACAGGGAGAAGTGAAGGGAGTTCGGAGCAGCACCTTTTCTATTTGGAGACCAAGTGTTCCAACTCAGTGGATTATGGACATAGGGACACAACTCTAATCATAAGCGAAATATTTTTGATCAAAGCACACTTTTACAGGAAGTCTCAGCAGATAGGAAGACATAAATTCTACAGAGGAAGCATAAAAGACGACTTACACTTTGTCTTGCACAAGTGCTGCACACTTAACCCCCTTAATGTCACCATCTTGGCAAAAATGGGAAAGACTACCAGAAAAAAAGTGACTGGTAATCGCCATCTCATTTAAAGCAGGAGGTACACAACCCAAAACCAGTGAAGTTGGAACGCTGTGTAAATCGTGAATAAAAACAGAATACAATGATTTGCAAATCCTTTTCAACCTATATTCAATTGAGTAGACTGCAAAGACAAGTTATTTAATGTTCCAACTGAAAAACTTTGTTATTTTTTTGCAAATATTAGCTCATTTGGAATTTGATGCCTGCAACATGTATCAAAAAGCTGGCACATGTGACAAATAAGACTGAAGAATGCTGATCAAACACTTATTAGGAACATCCCACAGGTGAACAGGCTAATAGGGGAACAGGTGGGTGCCATGATTGGGTATAAAAGCAGCTTCCTGAAATGCTCAGTCATTCACAAAAAAGAATGGGGCGAGAGTCACCACTTTGTGAACATATGCCTCAGCAAATTGTCCAACGGTTTAAGAACAACATTTCTCAACTAGCTATTGCAAGATATGAAGATATTTCACCATCTACGGTCCGTAATATAATCAAAAGGTTCAGAGAATCTGGAGAAATCACTGCACGTACGTGATATTACAGACCTTCAATCCCTCGGGCGGTACGGAATCAAAAAGCGACATCAGTGTGTAAAGGATATCACCACATGGGCTCAGGAACACTTCAGAAAACTACTGTGAGTAACTACAGTTTGTCGCTACATCTGTACGTGCAAGTTAAAAATCTACTATGCAAAGCAAAAGCCATTTATCAACAACACCCAGAAACACCGCCATATTTGCTGGCCTTAAGCTAATCTAAGATGGACTGATGCAAAGTGGAAAAGTGTTCTGTGGTCTGACGAGTCCATATTTCAAACTGTTTTTGGAAACTGGACGTCGAGTCCTCCGGACCAAAGAGGAAAAAAACATCTGGATTGTTAAAGGCACAAAGTTCAAAAGCCAGCATCTGTGATGGTATGGGGGTGTATTAGTGCCCAAGGCATGGGTAACTTACACATCTGTGGAGGAACCATTTATGCTGAAAGGTACATACAGGTTTTGGAGCAACATATGTTGCCTTCCAAGCAACGTTATCATGGACGACCGTACCTTTTTTAGCAAGGCAATGTCAAGCCAGGTGTTACAACAGCGTGGGTTCCTAGTAAAAGGGTGCGGGTTCTAGACTGGCCTGCCAGTAGTCCAGACCTTATCCCCCTTTGTAAATGTGTGGCGCATTATGAAGCCTAACAACAGAGACCCCGGACTGTTGAACAACTTAAGCTGTACATCAAGCAAGAATGGGAAAGAATTCCACCTGAAAAGCTTCAGAAATTGGTCTCCTCAGTTCCCAAATGTTTACTGAGTGTCGTTAAAAGGAAAGGCCATTTAACACAGTGGTAAAAATGCCCCTGTGCCAACCTTTTTACCATGTGTCGCTGCCATTAAATTCTAAGTTAATTATTATTTATGAACATTAAATATATTGTCTTTGCAGTCTATTTAATTGAATATAAGTTGAAAAGGATTTGCAAATCTTGTTTTTTGTTTGTTTTTATTTAAGAATTACACAACGTGCCAACTTCACTGGTTTTGGATTTTGTATTATTAACCATCTGGAATAGGCTAATGTTGTATTTAAAGGAGAAATGCACTTTTTGAGGGGAATTTTGCCTCTCATTCATAATCCTTATGTAAGACAAGCAGACATTAGTTTTCCTGTTTTCATGCAATTTACCTCCTAAGTAAATGCAAGCAAAAGTTGGCTTACAGTAAGACTATGGGAGTTGCTCTTTTCTGTCTATGAAAGGTTTAAAAACATCCAATCCGTCACGGCCTTATTTTGAGTTTGTTGGCATTTTCCTGTGAGGCGTTAAAAGCAGTGAAGGGACTTATCGGAGGAGTGCATAGTGTTGGAGCCTGAGAATCATCCATTCAATGTAGATGTTATTGTGCAAAGGTTGTCATTTATTGTGCCTGTTACCGAAATTACATATATAATGCAGGAACAAGCAAATTCATAATTCCATGTAATATTTCAGTAGTTTGTTCATTTCAAGCATGCGGTAGCGCCTTCATTTTTACAAACCCCGTTTCCATATGAGTTGGGAAATTGTGTTAGATGTAAATATAAACGGAATACAATAATTTGCAAATCCTTTTAAACCCATATTCAGTTGAATATGCTACAAAGACAACATATTCGATGTTCAAACTGATAAACATTTTTTTTTATTGCAAATAGTCATTAACTTTATAATTTGATGCCAACAACACGTGACACAGAAGTTGGGAAAGGTGGCAATAAATACTGATATAGTTGAGAAATACTCATCAAACATTTATTTGGAACATCCCATAGGTGTGCAGGCTAATGGAAAACAGGTGGGTGCCATGATTGGCTATAAAAGCAGCTTCCATGAAATGCTAAGTAATTCACAAACAAGGATGGGGCGAGGGTCACCACTTTGTAAGCAAATTGTCGAACAGTTTTAGAACAACATTTCTCAATGAGCTATTGCAAGGAAATTAGGGATTTTACCATCTACGGTCCGTAAAATCATCAAAAAGTTCAGAGAATCTGGAGAAATCACTGCATATAAGCGATGATATTACGGACTTTTGATCCCTCAGGCTGTACTGCATCAAAAACCGACATCAGTGTGTAAAAGATATCACCACATGGGCTCAGGAACCCTTCAGAAAACCACTGTCAGTAACTACAGTTGGTTGCTACATCTGTAAGTGCAAGTTGCAGCTGTACTATTCAAATGGAAAACCCATTTATCAACAACACCAAGGAACGCCACTGGCTTCGCTGGGCCCGAGCTCATCTAAGATGGACTGATGCAAAGTGGAAAAGTGTTCTTTTGTCACGATCCGCTATGCGGATCGTTTATTGTTTTGGTCGTTTATGTCTTTGTTCATGTTTAGCTTTAGACTTGGCCGATTCCTGTTTGTGCACTTCCTGATGTAGCTCGTTGCCATGGTTTCCTATGTTGTCCCAGCTGCTATTCCTTTGTCGCACACCTGATGGCAATTATGATTTGAGTATATAAGCCTGCGTTATTCCTTAGTTCGACCTCGGCTCATTATTTGCTAACGTCAACAATCACGTATGTATCCTCTGCTTATCTCTGCTTTAGTTGTGCTAAGTTCCGTCTGAGCTTCGCGTGCGTTCGGCACGTCACCGTTTTGAACCCTTTTTGTATCCTGCTAAGTTTAGCGTTAGCTTCCGTGCGTAGGCACGCGCTTTATTTTTCCACTTTTGTGTCAGTGTTCTTTTGTTTGATTACATTAAAATCAGTTTCTTACCTGCACTCCTGCTGACTGGTCGTTGTGCATCGACGAAGTGGCAACTCCGCGCAACAAGAGCGCCGAACACGTGACATCTTTGGTCTGACGAGTCCACATTTCAAATTTTATTTAGAAACTGTGGATGTGGTGTCCTCCAGAACAAAGAGGAAAATAACCATTCCGATTGTTATAGGCGCAAAGTTCAAAAGCAATGGGGGTGCATTAGTGCCCAAAGCATGGGTAACTTACACATCTGTGAAGGCACCATTAATGCTCAATGGTCCATACAGGTTTTGGAGCAACATATGTTGTCATCCAAGCAACGTTATCATGGACGTTCCTGCTTATTTCAGTAAGACAATGCCAAGCCACCTGTTACAACAGCGTGGTTTCGTAGTAAAAGAGTGCGGGTACTTTCCTGGCCTGCCTGCAGTCCAGACCTGTCTCCCATCAAAAATGTGTGGCGCATTATGAAGCGTAAAATACGACAACGGAGACCCCGGACTGTTGAACGACTGAAGCTCTACATAAAACAAGAATGAGAAAGAATTCCACTTTCCAAGCTTCAACAATTAGTTTCCTCAGTTCCCAAACGTTTATTGACTGTTGTTAAAAGAAAAGGTGATGTAACACAGTGGTGAACATGCCCTTTCCCAACTACTTTGGCACGTGTTGCAGCCATGAAATTCTAAGTTAATTATTATTTGCAAAAAAGAATAAAGTTTATGAGTTTGAACATCAAATATCTTGTCTTTGTAGTGCATTCAATTGAATATGTGTTGAAAAGGGTTTGCAAATCATTGTATTCTGTTTATATTTACATCTAACACAATTTCCCAACTCATATGGAAACGGGGTTTGTAATAGACGTGTCACAACATTCGCTTTTTCCTTCAAAACCAACACTGACTGCAACTCATGCAGACTTTTTGAGAGCCAACAAACATAATAAAGCATCACTCGCTGTACAATTTCTGCTCTCACTGTGAATGCTGACTGTAACGAGGTGAATATATTCTTGTTTGGATTAGGAATGACTTATTATCCTCGCAAAGGGGTTAAAGAAAACAAAAAAAAACATGGATGCAAACCAGTGTCTTTCTTGACATCTGCGGGTCTAAGTTTATGTCGACATCACCTTACTAATTGAAATGAAAGCCATGATTTATCATTTTGAATACATTTACACCAGCTCAGAGGCGACAAAGCTGCTCACTGCCTAAGATGTTAATATTGCAGCATAAGGAAGTTGCCTCTCTCTGATCAATTAGCCGCTAAATGTAAGTCGTTAAAGTCAGCGTTTAATAAGATATTGCTAATACTTGGTGAATATTCAGGTCACAAAATGTAAATGGAGTACTGATGGCCATGGCGGGCTCTACGCAGGGGCAAGAGGGGGCAGATCCCCCTTAAATAAATGTCTTGCCCCCTCAAATCAAAATTTGAGAAAGCACATTTCAATAAACTCACAAAATTACTACATTACAAGTTGACAAAATTATCTGCACTAGCGGAAAAATCCGCCGAAAAAGGGACACACACGATATAGTGTCGGCTTCCCTCTCATTCCTCCCTCCGCAGTGCGTGTATTCCACATTCCACACCCGCACAGGCGCACACACCCTCAGCCCTCAGTAAACATCCAATCACTGTTGCAGTATGAAAGTAAAAGAAAAGGAAAAGTTGTCTACATTTATCATATACTTGTTAGGATGGGTGTACTTGTGTGGTTCATCTGTCATAAACACGTTTATCGTCACGGACTTTCGGTGCTACGGAGTTCCTTTTTTTTTTTTTATAACTTGACGAGAGCAGTGACAGCGGAGGCTCTGAGCAGCAGTGGTTTGGAAGGCAGAGAGCCTCCACTATCCCTGTAACAAGCTACAAGTCATTTGTTATGCTGTTAATGACGGTAAAAATGAAACATAAGGTATAAATCCTGCTTAGCAGTCCTCTTCTGCCGTCCTCTGTTCAGAGCGGAGTCCCTAGCAACGGCCCGTTTTACTTAGCAACGGTCTGGCAATCGACTGTTGGAATTATTTTTCTGTTGTTTTTCTTGTAATTCTACATAGTCAACCTTTAATGTTTCAATCTACATTTTGTAATAGACAAATTATAAGTTTAATTTGTCAAGCTGAAGAAGGAGTCCTATCAGGTCCTTTTGGCTCATAGGACTCCGGAGGCAGTGGACAGGTACCGACAGGCCAAGCAGTGTGCAGCTTCAGCGGTCGCTGAGGCAAAAACTCGGACATGGGAGGAGTTCGGGGAAGCCATGGAAAACGACTTCCGGACGGCTTCGAAGCAATTCTGGACCACCGTCCGCCGCCTCAGGAAGGGGAAGCAGTGCACTATCAACACCATGTATGGTGCGGATGGTGTTCTGCTGACCTCGACTGCAGATGTTGTGGATAGGTGGAAGGAATACTTCGAAGACCTCCTCAGTCCCACCAACACGTCTTCCTATGAGGAAGCAGTGCCTGGGGAATCTGTGGTGGACTCTCCTATTTCTGGGGTTGAGCTCGCTGAGGTAGTTAAAAAGCTCCTCGGTGGCAAGGCCCCAGGGGTAGATGAGGTCCGCCCGGAGTTCCTTAAGGCTCTGGATGCTGTGGGGATGTCTTGGTTGACAAGACTCTGCAGCATCGCGTGGACATCGGGGGCGGTACCTCTGGATTGGCAGACCGGGGTGGTGGTTCCTCTCTTTAAGAAGGGGGACCGGAGGGTGTGTTCCAACTATCGTGGGATCACACTCCTCAGCCTTCCCGGTAAGGTTTATTCAGGTGTACTGGAGAGGAGGCTACGCCGGATAGTCGAACCTCGGATTCAGGAGGAACAGTGTGGTTTTCGTCCTGGTCGTGGAACTGTGGACCAGCTCTATACTCTCCGCAGGGTTCTTGAGGGTGCAAGGGAGTTTGCCCAACCAGTCTACATTTGCTTCGTGGACTTGGAGAAGGCATTCGACCGTGTCCCTCGGGAAGTCCTGTGGGGAGTGCTCAGAGAGTATGGGGTATCGGACTGTCTTATTGTGGCGGTCCGCTCCCTGTATGATCAGTGCCAGAGCTTGGTCCGCATTGCCGGCAGTAAGTCGAACACATTTCCAGTGAGGGTTGGACTCCACCAAGGCTGTCCTTTGTCACCGATTCTGTTCACAACTTTTATGGACAGAATTTCTAGGCGCAGTCAAGGCGTTGAGGAGTTCCGGTTTGGTGACCACGGGATTTGGTCTCTACTTTTTGCAGATGATGTGGTCCTGATGGCTTCATCTGACCGGGATCTTCAGCTTTGGGTCATGACCGAAAGGATAAGATCACGGGTACAAGCGGCCGAAATGAGTTTCCTCCGCCGTGTGGCGGGGCTCTCCCTTAGAGATAGGGTGAGAAGCTCTGCCATCCGGGAGGAACTCAAAGTAAAGCCGCTGCTCCTTCACATCGAGAGGAGCCAGATGAGGTGGTTCGGGCATCTGGTCAGGATGCCAACCGAACGCCTCCCTAGGGAGGTGTTTAGGGCACGTCCAACCGGTAGGAGGCCACGGGGAAGACCCAGGACACGTTGGGAAGACTATGTCTCCCGGCTGGCCTGGGAACGCCTCGGGATCACCCGGGAAGAGCTAGACGAAGTGTCTGGGGAGAGGGAAGTCTGGGTTTCCCTGCTTAGGCTGTTGCCCCCACGACCCGACCTCGGATAAGTGGAAGAAGATGGATGGATGGATGGATGGATAAGTTTCATTTGAAAATGACCAAGACACCTAAAAACAAAAACACTGCCGTTTTCATCAATTTACAAGCAAGTGGGCAACACACATACATTAGAGTGAATGAATTTTGTGCCCAGATGAGTGCCCACGTCCACTGCATGTGACAAACTGAAGACAATTTACCTGTGTCTGACAGACCCCTACGTAAAGCCCCGCCCCAGGCTGTAGTCCTGTACTGTTGTTGTTTTTCTTCATGTAATCACAGCAGGTTTTTTCTGTTGTTGTTCAAGCTTACTTATTTTCTGCTCCAGCTTCCAGCAGCTCACAAAGAGAAAGTTAATGCTCTGTAATGCTTCCATTTTTCAGAGCATTTCAAAAGTCTAGTCCTGCTCCTGCATGTAGTTGCAGCAATGATGCTACTGCTAGTACATCAGGGACAGCAGCTAGCAATACTGCACCTTTAGCACCAGCAAGCACTGTTTCTCCTGCACCAGCTCCCTCCGTCCCCCCAACAAGCGCTCCCCCAAAGCAGCCTGCTCAGCTACCCAGTGACTTAAATGGCAACGCACCATCTCAGCCAATACTGGGTGGCTACCCAAAGCGTGCATTTGGTACAACATTAAGATCATTCAATCCTGCCTGGTACCGCACACGACCATGGCTAGAGTATTCTGTGGTGCGAGACGCCTGCTTCTGTTTCCCCTTTCGGAAAAATGGCAGCGCTGTTAATGTTCCCCCCCCTGAGGGATTGCCACCTTATTGTGGTCAGGGGGTTTGCGTGCCTCAGTGACTGTAAGAGCTATACCAGCAGGAGCTTAGTCTTCATGTGGGACACCCAAGTTGGACAGGTCTGAAGGTAGAGGCCTGACAAAGTGCAATCCACTACTCCAGGTTGGGGTTGGACACATAGCTAAAGACCAGTTTCAATGAAGAAAGCATCGTTACTATAAGCACAGAAAAAAAAAGTGCTGGAGCATGATGTGTACACATGATGCCCCCTCACATTTCTGACTGCCCCCTCATATAACCATGCCCAGAACCGCCCCTGCTGATGGCACTTTTTGGATGGTTATTTATTGGTTTCAAGGTCGGAATAAACGCAGAAAATGCAATGACTTCATGTTTCGCATTGGCTCCATTGTAAACTGACTTTTATTTACGTGTGTTTACTTAGAATGCATTAAAGAAAAGAAAAAATGTGTGTTCTTATCTTCCATAAGGGTTGTAAATATTAAGCAACATTCAAAAAAATGTGAAGTTCCCCTTGAAGTTGAATTGAAGTGATATTTAGTTTTTTTTATTTCACTTTTGCAAAACCTTGTGGTCACAATTATTTATTAAGTTACGCTTATAACGTAGTTAGTTGAACGATGCTTACACGTTTGTTACTGGATACTCTCTAATACGCTTCTGCCTTGGAGACTTTATATAAGTCATTTGCAACTATAATTAGATGATTCCGGTTTATATTGACAAATGTGCTGTTTTAGACAGTAATGTTGTCATTGAGGGACACTTACTACGTATGTCTAGCTTGTGTGTCATCGTGTACTTAGCTGTCATGTAGCTGCTAGAAGCCTAAATAGATGGACATTTAGATGTTAACTGGTTATCCAGCTTTGCACAAGTAAACACGCTGGTGAAAAAAACAGGTAAACTTTTTTTTTCTGACATCAGATGAATATTGATATTAATAGATCCAAGCCTATTCAAGCCAAACTAATTCCATCAATATTTTTCAGCAGGAAGATCCTTTGACAAGATTATGTAGTACAACAGCATGGTCTGTACATATACTGCATATTGTTTAACTGTGATTGATTACAGTAATAGAAATGGGCATTTTTTTGTGTGCGTAACCAGTAGTAGTATTTTTCCGCAATTCAGAATGAAATGATAGGGATCCAATGTACTTATTGGAGTGTACTGGCGTAAATATTCCATTTTAGACACAGCACTGGTGTACTCCCTGCATGGCTTATGCAAATCCAGCACCCCCTCCCGGCGAACTCGCCGTGGTATCACACAAAGTAAAGTTCAGTCATTCAAAGACGCTTACTGAAAAACGGCTTAAGGAAAAGACGGCATGAATATTCAACGGCCCTGATAGCTGTGACATGTGAACAGGTCTGTTGACTGAAACAAGAACGACGAACACAAATGAACGATGCTAGGTTTAAAAACAAACAAACATGCTCAACAATATATAATATGTGAAATAAACATGTTGGTGGGTGGATCTGTACAGAAACACATGTTGCCATCCTTGATTGATAACTGTAGTATACAATGAATAGACAGACTACAAAATTGGAGACCTGAATCATTTCATTTCTG